>NC_044394.1:51665821-51875821 GCF_006542625.1 Nomascus leucogenys
GGTTTCTTGGGATGAAGGACATTCAGTGCTAAACCTGGGACAGTCCTGGGCAAACTGGGACAACTGGTCACCCTCCTGGGTGACTCAACGACCGTGCCTCTACTTTGTTACTTACTATTAACTGACTGATGCTATTGACTGGTTTAGCCAATCTGCATTCAGAGCTCTTGCGTCTGATTACTTCATTAGCCCTCAGGCAGCCACAGATGGTAACCAAATAAATTATTTCCAGGATGGTAGGGTTGTATGAAGAACCAACTGAGACCACGTCCTTCTGAGTGTTGTGGATGGTGGGCATGGCAGGCCTTCAAGGTACAGGGATTCCTCTCCAATACAGCCTTACTTACAAAGGAGAAATTAACTTTCTCATGAAAAACAAAACAGTTCATTAAGAAACAAAACTAACACAGCCACTGGGAACTGAGGAAGAGAGACTGTAACGTGTGCAGGTGCGCACACACACACACACACATGCACACGCGCATACACGTGTTCTCTGTAGAATCATGAGCCAGGATTCCAAATCTGCATCTTTGCTAGACAGAGATCAAGAACTAAAACCTTTGGGATGGTGTTGTCTGGGAAGCAAAGGAGTTGGCTAGAGGACTTCCTGAAATTCCTTTGAACTCTAGAATCCTTTAAAATATCAAGGGTGTGTAAACTGGGGCTAAGTATGTACATTCTCTCTAAAGGCTCCTAGATAACCTTTGAGTTCAATTCAGTATGGAGTGGGGCCTCCCATCTTATACTTACCTTTCTAGACACTGACTTTATCTGGGATGAGGGAGCAGAATTTGGAGGTGGTGGTCAGGGCGGGGATGGGGAGGGGATTAGGTAAGGGATAGTTGCACCAGCCCAACTTTTTTGGTCTTCATAACAAGAGCAACCTGAATGCAAATTACAGGTTCTTTTGTGGACTAGAAAAAGCCAGGTTTTCAGGATCGTGTGGCGTCCTGAAGTTGCTGCTTGTCAGGGCATCTGACTCCATCTTCTCTGCTGAAAGACAGGCATGAGTGTTTGCAGTGCTGGAACAGGGACCTTCAGATAATTTCATTCATCGGCATGGCAAGACCACAGGGAGGGAATTACATGCTAGGGTAGAGATGAACATATGGACGTATCGTGCACCTTGGTGTTTGCCCCTGTAGTGATTCTCACTACCTTCGCTACCATTGGAGGGATGCTCACCCACCTCCTTGGGTGCCATTTTTCTTTTTTAAAAGATAAAGGCATTTCAGATGATCCCTTCACTTATGTTCCACTTTAATTCTTTGGTTTCAAAAGAAGTCCTGATCTTATGTCAAAGGCAACAATCTCTTCTCTCAATCTCTCTCACTCTCTCTCTCTCTGGCTCACTCTGTCACCCAGGTTGGAGTGCAGTGGCGTGATCTCAGCTCACTGCAGCCTCGACTTCCTGGGCTCAAGAAATCCTCCTGTCTCTGCCTTCTGAGTAGCTGTGACCACAGTTGTATGCCATCATGCCCAGCTAATTTTTTATTTTTATTTTTTTGTAGAGACAGGGTCTCACCATCTTGCCCAGGCTCGTCTTGAACTCCTGGGCTCAAGCAATCCTCCTGCCTTGGCCTCCTGAAGTATGTGAGCCAATGCGCCTGGCCCTCTCTTTTCTTACCTCCATATCCACATGCAATCACAGAACCTGAGAGGCTGAAGTGGTCTAAAGCATCACTCTTCTCTAGATTTATCTCTGACTAATGCAGGAATCCCCTTTCAAATCAGGCAAGGGATCATTCAGCCCAGGGGAGAGAGGACTGTGAGAGAGGCTGAGTGATACCCAGCCTGACGGGAAAGCAGTTGAATTTTAAAGAGTGTTTCATACACTGTCAAGTGGCCATGAACGTCAATTTCTTAATGGGATTTTGTGCTAAATGCATTTTGCCCTCTCCCCCATGTTTGTGCTGGTTAAAAAAGCGCAGTGCAGGGAGGCAGAGAGACCTAAGTTTTTGTCTCAGAAAGCTCCTCATCATTTTAACTCCTTCCACATAAAATGAGGGGATTGGGCCACATGATCCCTGGAGCCTCTTCTATTAATAGTTCTGACATCCACGATGCTGGCATATTTGATGGATAAGCTATCAGCCTTCTTGGAGTCCATGTCTTAGGGAAAGATTTGCTGGGGTTTTAGGTCTCATCTTAGAACAGTACATTAGACATTGTCCAAGGTACAATGTAAAGTGATTTCATCTTGCCTTAATTTCATTATGAACACAACAATTTCAAATTAGCTCCCCGCCACTGCCCCCACCCCCAATTTTGTTCAGCCTTGCCTGTGAGATTTTCCATGGCGTTGGAACTTGATCCACGGGAGAACTTTGATCCTCTTCAAGTGGCCCTGGAAACCCACGTGGGAAAGTATTAGTCATGTTGACAAGAGAGATAGGAGGTTCTCGTGGTGAAACAAGTCCCGCTGCTCAGGAGGCTGCAGTTTAAAGGATTTCAAGGTAACCTTGGAAGTGGGCAATGACCTTGGATAAGACCCCTATATGCCAGGCTGGTGGAGAACAGGTGGAGGGAGGCCTGAAGACAGCCCTAAACGGAGGGGTCTGGAAACCTGGACACCGGCCCTGCCCTTGACTTCAACTAAGTCCGGGTCACATGTAAGTCACTCCAGCCTTTTCTCTGGGTCTCAGTTTTCTCATCTATAAAAGGGACAGAGAAGGGGCAGGGGTCAGTTTTGATGATCCTCTGAGTTTCCTGCCATGCATCAAGTTCTCAGCCTTGCCTGGCCCAGCTGGTTCCTGACAAGCAGTAGCCCTTTCTCCCTTTGCCTGTGGCTGTGCAAGTCAAAAACAGGGCTGTCCGGGAAGTTCATTACCAAAGAATACTTCAAAGCTGTTTGCACGCATTGTCAGTTGCACTGAACATGAGTTTGTTGAGGGAGAAGGTAAATAGACATACAGGCTGATGACAGGAGGGGTGAAAGGGGGATCACTATTTACCCCCAGGGTGGCTGGGAGGGAAAAAAAGAAATCCTGCCTGCCGTTTTGACCAATAAATAAAAACTGGGAGCTCTGCGTGGCTAAAACCGTAGGGGATTTATTAGTTTGCTTAGTGAAAGGCAAATATTAAGTCTTAAGTTGACCCGTCCTGGGACCTGCCTTTTGGCTTCTGTATGCTGTGCGGCGCCGATCACTGGGCCCTCGGGTTATCGAGTTCTGTTGGAGTTTTTTTTTTTTTAATTGTTTCCCGTCTCCGTCTTTTCTTCCTCTTTCACCTGCCCCTTCCCACTATGTCCCGCCTTTTTTGGTAACTTAGGTCTGGGTTTTGGAGGGGTGAGAAGGGCGAGGGTGAAAAACATGTTCTGCTTGTAGAACTGTCTGCCCAGGTCTCTGGCCAGCCCAGCAATTGCTGATGCCTGGGATGTGGTGGCTCAGGGGAGTGACCCCAGCAGGTGGTCCTCGTGGGACCCTTCCATCCTCTCTCCTGGACTATTAATGTTAGGTCCCAGGTGTAAGGCAAAGGCCTTGTCCCTCATGAAAATGAGCATAATGACAAGCATTGGAAAAGAACAGAGTAGGCCTATTTCTAAGTTTTAATTTTCCTATCCCATCTGAGTCTTCATACCCAGCAGATGATTTCAGCCTGAAAGAGGAACTGTTCAAGGTGGGGCTATGCCCATTAGGGTCTGACCAGGGCTTGTGACTCACCATGGAGTGAAATATCGGGACAAGAGGGGCTGGATGGCCACCGAGTCTATGCAGTTTTCAAGTGGGAGCTGCACTGAAACTAAACTAGATGGAGCATTATTTATCCTTTGCTTTAAACATCCACAGTGTAATCCAGGCTATTCTAAAACATTGCAGTTTGTGGGTGCTAAGGTCTCATGGGTGGTGCTTGCTAACAGCCACCCACTATCGTGTACAGCACCGCAGGACACACTGCTCCATGCCAGACCCTAAGTGCCCATTTCCTGGTCCACCTCAGTGACTGTCCAGGATGCATCTTTTTTTTTTTTTTTTTTTTTTTTTTTTGAGACAGAGTCTTGCACTGTTGCCCAGGCTGGAGTGCAGTGGCGCGATCTCAGCTCACTGCAAGCTCCGCCTCCCGGGTTCATGCCATTCTCCTGCCTCAGCCTCCCGAGTAGCTGGGACTACAGGTGCCTGCTACCACACCCAGCTAATTTTTTGTACTTTTAGTAAACATGGGGTTTCACCGTGTTAGCCAGGATGGTCTCGATCTCCTGACCATGATCCACCCGACTTGGCCTCCCAAAGTGCTGGGATTACAGGCGTGAGCCACTGTGCCGGCCCAGGATGCATCTTACTCATCTACCTGGGGCACTATGGCTTCCCAAATTACTACTCACATTCTAGAGCTGCTTACTTCAGAAAGTTTCTTGCACATTCCAGTAATGATTTTTTTTTTCTGAGATGGGGTCTCACTATGTTGCCCAGGCTGGTCTTGAACTCCTCCACTCAAGCAATCCTCCCACCTCAGCTTCCCAAAGTGCTGGGATTACGGGTGTGAGCCACCATGCCTGGCCCAGTCATGATTTTTTATTGAATTCAGCATGATCGTTAATCCTTTGGCAATTCTTCACAGAAGAGTCTATTTTTTAAAGGATAGACATTGGGCATCCAGGGTACTGAAATCCTATGAATTCTTCAAGGCTCATCTCAAATGCTTCCTTCTCTCAGAAGCCTTCCTGGATTTCTCCTTCCCTCTCAACCAGTTGTGACCTCTCCCTCACATATTCTGACATAGGTACTCAAAAAAATGCCAATCTTCCTTCCTTGACCATAGCGCTTTAGTATCTCATTTACTGCACTTACAATGGACTTGTTTTGGCACCCTCTTCTCTCCCAACTCTCTTTCTCTCTCTTTTATAAAAAAGAACAGGGACTGGGTCACTCTTTACTCATTGAAATTTATCGTTGAAATGCTCCCAAATATCCAGGGTCATATGGGAAGCACTGTGATGGGCATTTCATGTACTTCTCATTTAATCATCGGCAAACAAGACTTTACAGGAATCAATTGCTTTGACCAAGTCTTTTTATGTGAACTTTGGGATTCAAAACCAGGGTCACGGAAAATCTCAAATTCAGAGCTTGTGAAGTTTCATCATGATGGCTTTTACATGGTAGGATGTGCAAGAATGATGTTGAGTTGACTTTTCCTATTACCAACCTGTTATTGTGTGTACCACCAAATTTGCCTCTTTTTTTTTTTTTTTTTTTTTTGCTTGCTCAGGCGTAATCAATAAAGTGTTTTCCACTTTGGGAGGCCAAGACAGGAGGATCACTTAAGCCCAGGAGTTTCAGACCAGCCTGGGCAACATAGGGAGACCCCCATCTCTACAAAATTAAAAAAACAAAAACAACAAACATAGCCAAGTGTGGTGGTACATGCCTCTACTCCCAGCTACTTCGGAGGCTGAGGTGGGAGAATCGGTTGAGCCTGGTAGGTCAAGGCTGCAGTGAACTGTGATTGAGTCACTGCACTCCAGCCTGGGTGACAGCGTAAAACCCTGACTCAAAAAATCAATAAAGAAAGAAAGTGTTTTCCAAACAGCAGAGAAATTTTGTTTGTTGCCTGATTGGTTTGTTTCCATGTAGAAACTCTTCCTGAAAATAGAATTATGTCTGATTTTTGCCAGTTACCCCATGAGCTTGTTTCATTTTTAAGGTGGGAAATACTATCAGTTCAAAAGTTTAGATCAAAATTTCTACAGTTTCGTTCACCCTAATAAGGAGAACTAAAAAAAATTGGATCTTCCCATTAATATCCAAATAATTTCACTCTGTCTAATAGGGAGAACTACAGAAAAAACAAACAAAGGGACCTGCCCATTAATATCCAACCTCACAGGTAGAGACCTTCGGTATTAATGGGCAGATCCCTTGCCATGAGAACTGGACCTAGGTTCAAGGTCTTACCACCTGAGGACCAAAGGCCAAGGGAGAAAACGCACCACTCAGGGACAAGCAGGCCCTGGGAGGAAGAGTCTGTCTCCCTGGACTCCTGATTTCTCCTCCTGGGGGTTTGCGGGGGTGGGGGTGGGGGTATGGGGGTGTGTGGAGCAGATAAAGGAGGATTGAGGAGAACTGACATGTAGGGCAGAAGCTTTGCCTGTTTGGGAGAAGAGAGACACTGAAAGCTCACCCCATTCTTAATTCATACACACCAGTAAAATAAGAGTTTGGACCAAGAGGATGTCATCTGTGAACCACAGTTACTAGGCATGGCTTCAGGCATGAGAGAAATGACACAACATTAAGCCAAGAAAGATCAGGCCATTCAGGAAATAATGAAGTTCAGTGGTTTTATGGGACTTTCCAGTTTTCAAGCTTTTTGTAAATCTTCTCCTTGGAATCTTGCAATGGCTTTGGGAGAAGGATAGAGACCTTGTGTTGTAGGCTGAGGGAGGTGTACTGACTTGCTGTAGAGACCACCCATAGGCCCCTGTCCCTAAGGGCAGTGTTATGGTTCTCTATGTATCAGTCACCAAAGGCTGCTGTAGCAAAACACCTCCATATATCAGTTCCTTCACCTGATGAGTTTTTCTCATTTGCACATTAGTCAAATGTGACTTAGCAGTAGTGGGGGCCGGAGGCTCTTTTTCATGCAGAAATTCAGGGACCCAGGTTCCCTCTGTTTTAGGATATCATTACCTTCAGAGGCATCCTCTTCTACCAGTGAACACAGAGAAAGTCCTGTGAGAGGACATGCACCTGTTTGACCGTCTTGGCCTGGAAGAAACACCCATCACTTCTGCTCACTTTCCATTGGCAGGAATTGATCCCAAGGCTCCACTTGGATGCAGGAGAGCTGGGAAATGTCCAACTCCGTGGAAGGAAAGGGTGGAGAACAGGAGTGCTGGGGAGGACTTGCAGCTCCTGCCATGCAAACTGAACCCCCTGTGGGGCTACTGAGGTGCACCTTATTGGCCTCTGTTGTGGTGGCCATTGAGGCCCATGGGTCTGGCCTTCTGGATGCCCCATTGTCATGGGCCTGGGTGTGCGGTCTTAGTGCTTTTCTACTACCAGGCTCAGAGAGTTGAGGACTTCTGCCCAGGCTTACTGGCTCTCAGAGGGAAGCAGGATGGAGTCATGGTGGAGGACAGCAGCTCTGGCCCAGAGTGCCTGGGCCTGAGCTTCTTCACCAGCCCCTAGCCGTGTAACCTTGAGTGAGTGACTAAGCCCCTCTGTGCCTCAGTTTCCTTCCTTTAAACTGCTTCCTTGGGTGGTTGCAAAGTTTGGCCAAGGTATTACAGGTGCAGCTCCTGGGGCGGTGCCAGGAGCACAGCGACCAAGCAGTGTGGCATCGGAGCTCTCTCTATACTCTGAACATGGCCATCAGGGCCCGTCTGCCATAACTCTGCCTCAGATGATCTCTATGCCCAGATGGGAAGAGGAAACATCAAATGTGAACTTCTGCCATTGCGTCTCTGTTGTCTGGCTGTGGGAAGGTGTCGCTGACTCTTGCTGGCTGTGGCGGTTTTATTTGGGATTGGGGACAGAGCTGAGCTGCAGACACTGGCGCTCAGTGGTCTCTCCTTCTGGCCACTCTGCATACCACATCAGTCTCACATGACTTTAACATCAGTCAGGCGTTTTCCTAAAGGCCAAGTTCTCTCCAGAATCTGTCCGTTTCATCTAGCCACTGCAGAGACCCTGCAAAACACTCATGAGACATATACATTGGGTGCATGAGGCCATTCGTGTTTCTCCCTCTACTGGGGCAGAGACAGACCTGATTTCCAAGCCTCGGGGGAGCTCACGAGGCAGAGAACCTTCTCCCCATTTCCACACCTAGATTTCAAATCACAGCCTTCCCTGCATACTGCAGAGGCCAGCAAGGCCCCCTTCCAGACCCCCCGGCCTGGGCCTGGGCTCTTGTAACTGTGGGACCTCAGTGGCCCGGGATCCTGGCACCAGCTCTGCCTGTTTGGTCTTTGGCTCTCCTGGCACTGCCAGAGAATGGAAAAGCTGGTCTGTTTACAGGACATGGGGCCAGAAGCGCATTAAAAAATAAGGAGCAAATAAAATGTCATAAACAAATTTCCTTTCCAGTAAGGAACGTTCCTTTCCCTGTCCTCCAACATGAACCATTTTTTCTCCAGTGTTTGGATAAACTTCCATCCTGTGTAATTACCCTTCCCAGGGAGGGGCTGCCTATTTCCGCTGGCTATTTATTTTGATTTTGATCATTCCTCCCTCTTCTGAGTATAACACACCTAATAATAAAGGAAATATGTTTCCTATTGGCGCATGGGGCACAGCTCTTTCCTTCCCTCCCGTGTCTTCTCCCTACTACCCCTCACCTTCCAACTTCCCATGAGACTGTGGACACAGCGCCCCGGGTGCGCTGGCTGGGGGTCGCTCCCCTCCAGTGCGCAGGAGAGTTCGGAGCATTGGTTGACTGAGAACCAAGGGGCAAAGTGGTAAAGCAGAAGGGAGAAATTGTTTCCAATAAAAGGTGGCACAAATCCAGAGGGGTTGTATGTGGGTGACCATCTCTCTGTGGGGGGTCGAGGGGGCAGTCTTCAGCCTGACCCCCTTTGTGAGTTTTTATGTGAGCAGAAAGCCACTGATCTAACGTTTCCTGACCCCAGCAGGTAGCTTATTGTAAAACAGTTCATCCAGAGGGGGAAAAATACCTTGTTTCAGCATTTTAAGTTTTCTTCTTGCTCTGAAGCAGACTGGAGAGGAAGGGAATAGAGAAGAACGGATATTTCCTAGCTCAGAAGTGCATGACAGGAGGCAAAAAACAAAACCAAAAAACCGTCTTTAAACAAGTGTTATTCTTGTTTATGAATGCATTGTATAATCCAGGATTCCTATTTACACATTTTAAGCTATCCCTCCGGTCCCCTCCTTCCCCTCTTCCCTCTATTTTCTTTCTGTGTTAGGATGGCGAAGGAAGGAGGTATACCCCACAGTTAATTTCACTTTCTAAACTCCTTGCCTCCGCCTGGTTGGGTGTTTGGATATCCTGGAGGTGCTGACCTCAGAGAGGCCATGAAGAACAGGGTGGTACTGACTCATTGACTGGTCATACAATCAGTTTGGCTTCAGATTCCTTATGCTTTAACTCAGTGGAGGCCCCAGGAAGTGGGGATGTAGAGGGGGGACTTATGACTTCCCCTTGAGTCCTCCAACCTCTGCTTGCCTACCTCCTCCCTTCCAGATTGCCACCCCTCCACCCTTCTTCCAAAGATGGTCCAGGGCTGTCACAGGGTCACCCGGCCTAGGCTTGGTACCTGGGTTATGAGTTGGTGTCATGGTGGTAAGAGAAACCACCAGTCACTCTCCTCTTTGGGAGCCCTGTCTTTTGAGGACTGAAGGATAGGATGCTTATTCCAGAGGGTGTGAGAACCTCATTAATAAACCTGGCTGGCATTGGAATGATTCTTGATGTGTGTGTTAATGGGTGAAATGCACAGAACCATGTGTGCCGTGGCTGGTTCCAAAAAGCTCCTGCTGACTCTGCACCTGGTGGGTATGAGCTTTGGGTAGACTTTTCCAGAATCAAGGAGGAATGTCAAGGGACCCACCCCCAGACTGGTGCTCAGGACCCCTTGAGAGCAACAGGAGACTAACTTAAAAATTATAACTCAACACTCTAATCCTGTGAGAGAGAGCTGGTGGTCCTAGTTCTCAGACCTCGGTCTTGGGAATGCCGAGGTACAGGTGGGTTAATTGAGCCATCCAGTCTCACCAGGCAAGTTACTGGAGAACTCTGACTGCTGCAGAACTTTGAGTCTTCACCTGGAGTAGGATCCCCTAGATGCCTCTAAGGGCACTTGCAAGGAGAGGAGACCAGAGAAGGCATCTGGGATGCCTAGGAGGGAGGAAGGCTCCAGCCCAGGCAAAATGCTGCAGAAGCAAAATCAATTTGTGGTAGCTTTGTGCACTCAGTCAAGGTTGGGTGCTCCCGGGTCAAAAATGCTTTGAGTAAGAGGCACTGGGGGTGGACCAGCCTCCATGTGAGACGCTGGGCTCTCCAGGGAGGGGAAGACTTCATCCGGGCTGCGGCCCCATGCTCAGTTCCGCTCTATTTAGAACACTTTTTTTTTTGTAGAAAGCAGGTTGTTGGGGAGGAACGCACCAGGGCAGCTGGGGGAAGCCGATTCTGCTGCAGCTTTCTGAATCGTGGGTTGGGGAGATGGAGAAGGAAAGCAAAGGGCTTTGAGCAAGACAGACCAGGTGGGCTGGTCTCACCTTTCCCTGTCTCTCCACTACCCATAACCATCCCCCATGTCCCCACCAGCTCTGCTCAGCAGCCCATCTCTGGGGAAAACTTAAATAGGGCAAGGTAGAAGCATCTGAAACCATTTTTACTTGTTCAAGGTGAGATAGGCAACTGAGATTTTAAATTCCACAAGTCCACCCAATAAAAATCCCCAGCACAGTGAACACCTGCCACGATAGTGTGCATTGTTGAGTGAGACTCGGGACACAGCACGTCAGGCTTCCTGGGTGCACAGTGGCATACGATGTGATTGTCCTGATTCCTAGACAGCACAGTGGCATGTGTCAGTGAAGACAGCATAGGATGTGGTTGATGCTTTGCTTACAGGATTTGGGTAATCTTTACTACCCTCCTCCACCAAAGGGATAGCATTGCTAAATACAGATTAGGTCACTGCAAACTCTGCAAGCCAAGACCATTGTGGGTGGTCAGAGGATTTCTGGAAACAGTGTCTTTTACAACTCTTCTCTACATTAGCCTTTGTCTTGCAAGAGGAATTTGACGTCTGAGGAGTGGCTTCCACTGGCCCTATGTCAGGCTCACTCTGGAGCCCGTGGGACAGGTGGCTGTGTCTCCTGGACCCCAGTTGGCATCCTGGATGACTCTTCTCCTCCTTAAAATGGACCATAGTCAATGGCCCCTCTGGCCAAGGCAACTTTGAGACCAATGGAAGCAGCCAGAGAGCTGTGTACTTGCACAATGATGAGCTCTATTTTTCTGGCCCTCCTAACAAATAAGATCCTGGTAGTGTTGGTCCAGGGGCCAGTGGATGGCTTCCTGCTGGGATCCTTTTTGTGCACAGCCATTAGTGACCTGTATATGCTCAAATGCATAAGATGCCGCATTGCTTTCCAGCTGGCCGGCTGTCTAGCCCT
This sequence comes from Nomascus leucogenys, assembly GCF_006542625.1. Taxonomy (NCBI): domain Eukaryota; kingdom Metazoa; phylum Chordata; class Mammalia; order Primates; family Hylobatidae; genus Nomascus; species Nomascus leucogenys. The sequence continues at coordinate 51,676,912 of NC_044394.1, forward strand.
TCTGAGCCCCTACAGAGAGCCCATGGATGCCTTTCCAGCTCGAGATTAGACCCTTCCTAGATGCCTTTCTAATGCTCAGAGGAAGGAGATGGGATAGCATCTCAATTCCAGCCCCACCTTGTATTGGTTGTGTGATTTAAGCCTGTTTACTTCATATCTCTGCATCTCAGCATCCTCCTATATAATTTGAAGATTGTAGTAGTACTGACCTCACTGGTTTTCTTTTTTTGTGGGAGAGGGAGGTATGCATTAATATATGTAGCTCTCAGAGCACAGGGCCTGAGTCATACATCCAGCTCATGTGTTAGCTATTGCTAGTGTCACTATCTCCCTGATAAACATTCCCCTAACCTTCCCCAAGTAGAAGTAATCACCCCTACTCCTGGGGAAGCACTTCCTACATATCTTTTATAGAATGGGTCCTGATATGGTTTGGTTGTGTCCTCACCCAAATCTCATCTTGAATCATAGTTCCTGTGGGAGGGACCCGGTAGGAAGTGATTGGATCTTGGGGGCGGCTTCCCCATGCTGCTCTCATGCTAGTGAGTGAGTTATCACAAGATCTGATGGTTTTATAAGCCTATGGCATTTCCTTTGCTGGCTCTCATTCTCTCTCCTGCCACCCTGTGAAGAGGTGCCTTCTGCCAAGATTGTAAGTTTCCTGAGGCCTCCCTGGTCATATGGAACTGTGAGTCAGTTAAACCTCTTTTCTTCATAAATTACCCAGTCTCAGGTATATCTTCATAGCAGCGTGAGAATGGACTAATACAGGTCCCATGGAATTCCAAATAGTGACACAGTTAAGAGTCAAATTGTAGGGTTAGGCAGGTCTGAGTTTAATTCTGACTCCTTTGCTCTTGCCCTTGTGATCTAAGTCTTTTTCTTCACTTGTAAAATGAAGACAATGAGAGCAACACCCACCACCCCAGGTTGTGAGGCCCAGGGCTGTTCTTACTTCTCCCTGGCAGCATTGTGTGCCTAGGTCAGAGTCTGAAAGAACATTTGTTGAACTATTGAGTTGACTCGGTCAAGTGTTCCTCCCTCCTTCAGTAGACAAATCCTCCATTGAATAAAACCCCATCACGTTACAGCTCACTCCATGGAGGTTCCTGGCTAGCCCATCTGGATTGTGGTGGGCCTTGAAGGCTTTCTTGGCTGGCAATAATTGCTTTAATGACCGATGGCCTTAGTAGACATCTACAGGTTTTGGCCTCTGTTTTCGTGGTAAGAAGGCTCAGGGCCAGGTATGGTGGCTCACGCCTGTAATCCCAGTACTTTGGGAGGCTGAGGCAGGTGGATCGTTTGAGCTCAGGGGTTCAAGACCAGCCTGGGCAACATAGCAAAACCCATCTCTACTAAAAAAAAAAATACAAAAAATAGCTGGCCTTGGTGGCACATGCCCGTAGTCCAAGCTACTTGGGAGGCTGAGGTGGGAGGATTGCTTGAGCCCAGGAGGCTGGGGCTACAGTGAGCTGAGATTGTTCCATTGAACTCCAGCCTGGGCAACAGAGTAAGAGTCTGTCTCAAAAAAAAAAAAAAAAAAAAAAGAAAAAAGAAAAGAAAAAAAGAGAAGATTCTTGTATTTATTTCTGATTCTTATTGGAGTCATTTAAGGAGGACCATTGAGAAGACTCCTCCCATAAAAGCCAAAATGCCAGCTTTTCTGTGCAATCCTGTGCATATGGTCTTGCCCTCAGTGCAGTCCCAAGCAGAAACCCACTGGACTTGGAATTGGAAACCTGAGCTGAGTATTGGCTTTGTCCATGTGGTAGACAGAATAATGGTCCCCAAAGATACCCATGTCCTGCTCCCCGGAATCCATGAACATGTAATCAAGTTAAGGTTCTTGAGACAGGGAGATAATTCTTGGTTAAGCCCAGGGTAATTTCGACAGTCCCTTTAAGAGAGAGGCAGGACAGTCAGAGATTTGTAGATGCTGTAGTCCTGGCTTTGAAGATGGTGGAAGGGGCCATGAGGCCAGGAATGCAGGTGGCCTTTAGAAAGAGCCGGAAAAGGCAGGGACACGGATCATCCTCTAGAGCCTATGTAAGAGTACAGCCCTGCTGATGCCTTGATTTTGACTCACTGGGACCCATTTTGAAATTCTAATCTCCAGAATTGAAGATAATAGGTTTGTCCTGATTTAAGCTGCTAAGTTTATGGCCATTTGTTGCAGCAGTAAGAGGAAACTCATCCTGACCCAAACAGCTAGCCACTGTAGACTTTCTCTTCACCTCTCTGGTCCTCTGTTCTTCAGTGACATGAAGAGAGAGGATGAGGACAACTGCAAAGGGTGCATTCTAGCTGAGTCATCAGCTAGAATCAGCTACAATCAGGGCTGCAGTTTATATAATGCCCACAGGTGCCAGGCCAGATGGAGTGAGTGGGGATTGAAATCCATCCCCAGGGGTCACGATACTAGACTTGTGGACTCACATGGGGCTGCAGCTTCCAGGCAGATATGGTGTTTCCTGCTCTCTCTCCACTCCCCCTGCAGGAAGGCACCTCTACTCATCCATCCTGCACCCACGGAGCTGGGTCTGTCCCACAGAGCCATACATGCTAGAGGTGGGCATGGGGGCTCTGGCACATCCTTTCCTTGTTTCCTCCCTGACTGCCAGGAGTGCAGAGCAGCCAGAGGCCCTGGAGGGGGAAAACTGGCTACTGTGAGAAGTGCTGCAGAAGGACAAATTCTAGGCCTGCAATGCAGATGCTGAATTAGCCTCAAATTTTGCTTAGGCCAAGCCCTAAGTCATGGTGAGCTATCTCTCACTGACAGGAGCTATGCCCCATATTATAAACCAGTGATTCTCAACTAGGGGTGATTTTGTCCCCTTACTCCCATCCAGGGGTTGTTTGCATGTCTGGAGACATTTTGGGTTGTCCCAGGTAGGGGCAAGTGTCCTACCAGCATCTGGTAGGTAAAGTCCAGGGATGCTATTAAAAATCCTACAGTGGCTAGGTGTGGTGGCTCATGCCTGTAATCCCAGCACTTTGGGAGGCTGTGGCAGGTGAATCACTTGAGCCCAGGAGTTCAAAATCAGCCTGGGCAACATGGCGAGACCCCATCTCCATGAAAAATACAAAAAATTAGCCAGGTGTGGTGGCATGCACCTGTAGTCCCTGCTACTTGGGAGGTTGAGGTGGGAGGATGACTTGAGCCTGGGAGGTCGAGGCTGCAGTGAACTCTGATCACACCACTGCACTCCAGCCTGGGTGACAGAGTGAGACCCTGTCTCGAAAAAAAAAAAAAATCTTACAATGCACAAGGCAAGCCCCCACAACAGTCTGGATCCAGGCTTAAAAGTTGGTAGTGCTAAGGTTGAGAAATTGCGTCTTAAACCTCAGCTGTAGCGTTGAACCAAGTCCGAACCCTAATCCCCCCACCTTCTCCCCAACACTTTATTTACCAAAAGGTGGGGGGGATCTGTTATTTTTTCCAAGTACATTTTTTCCTGTATCTTATCAAGAACCACCAAGTTCAGCACACCCTTGATTAGTCACTTCCATTAACAGTGTTTATTTTGGGGTTTGTGTTTATTTTTGAAACGTGGTCTCCTTTTCCTCCTCACTTCCTTACATACTTAGGGGAATGGGCCAGCTTTCTAGTACAATCTAGTTCACACTTTGCTTGCTCATCTATAAACCGACTAGGCCAACCCTTGAGAACATCTCTTCTGCTTCCTTCCTTCATAGGAAGCTGTCCACAGCTCTGAAGCATGCCATTGTCATCTTCTTCCTTATGCTTTAAAATCCTTTTTAGGATTTTAAAATATCCTAAATAATATAGCAGCAACTCCGTTGACCAACTGACTCGTGACAAAGCAGCGACTTTATTCCTAGCTGTCCACATTCCATGAAACCAAGACATTTCAGTGGTTCTCGCCACTAAGCCAGAGACAAGGAGAGTTTTGGATTTGTGGGTCTCCCTCTCCTACTTCTCTCCACCCCTCCCCTTCTCACTGCAGGAGTGAGAACTGCAGAGTCTCGGAACTACATTTAAGCGTTTCTGACTCATCAAATAACTGATCCCTATTCCTCTCCACCCACCAAATGGTTCTTAGCTCTCCCTCCCCGGCCAGAGGAATTTAAAGGCTTATGGTTGAGTAACTGGGAGTTACAAAGAATCTCTGCACATGTTTCAAAGATTTTCATCTTTCTTTCTTTTTTTTATTTTTATTTTTTTTGAGACAGAGTCTCACTCTGTCACCCAGGCTGGAGTGCAGTGGTGTGATCTCAGCTCACTGCAACCTCTGCCTCCCAGGCTCAAGCAATTCTCCTGCCTCAGCCCCCTGAGTAGCTGGGATTACAGGTGCCGACCATCATGCCTGGCTAATTTTTGTATTTTTGGTAGAGACAGGATTTCACCATGTTGGCCAGGCTGGTCTCAAACTCCTGACCTCAAGTGATGCACCCGCCTTGGCCTTCCAAAGGGCTGGGACTACAGGCATGAGCCACCATGCCGGGCCAGATCTTCATCTTTGATTGGACACCATCCATCTCTCTGCCTCCTCTTTCCTGAATTCCAGTGACAGCAAACTCTGCCCTCACCTATGCTGTCCCTCTACATGGCCCTGTGCATAGCAGTGGCCCAAGGATGCTCTGTGGCAGGCCAGTGGCATAGGAGGCCCAGGAGTCCCCCTGCCCCCATCCTCCTTCCTGGGCCATTTATTTGAATACCACCAGGGAGTGGGTTACTTTGGGGTATTTATTTGTTTAAACATGGGTGGCTCCTGAAAGGAGGGTGTCGGGTTTCAAGGTTAGAGGCCCCATGCAAACAGAGAGTGGGTGGTCTGCAAAATAGTGAGCCAGGTTGGAAGTGAGGAGCCCATGCGTCTTTTCATGTTTGTAGGTGGAAATGCTGACGTATGACACTATTTATGACCCAGCTGTCTCTATCTATGACATAGAGCAACTTGGGGCTTGTGTGTGCTCAGCCTCTGAGACAGCCCTCTCCTAGACTGTCGGAGGAGAGCATTTGGAAGTGGTTAGGCAATTCTTTAGGGGCAGTAACTCCTATTAATTTATCCCATGAGCATTGGTGGCTATCCAAGTACCTTGGGGAGGTGCAGAAGGATACAGACTGAATTGGTACTAACTGCAACCCCACCTCAGGGATTCTGGAAGATTCCTAAAAAGCTGGGTGCAGGCTGGGCATGGTGGCTCATGCCTGTAATCCCAGGACTTTGGGAGGTCAAGGAGGGAGGATTACTTGACGCCAGGAGTTTGAGACCAGTCTGGGCAACATAGTGAGACCCCATCTCTAAAAAAATAATTAGTTGGGCATGATGGTCTACACCTGTAGGCCCAGCTACTCAGGAGGCTGAGGCTTCAGTGAGTCATGATTGCATCACTGCACTCCAGCCTGGGAGACAGAGCAAGAACCTGTCTCAAAAAAAAAAAAAAAAAAAAAAAATCTGGGTGCAGTAGTGGAATGGTAAGCCTCTTTCCCAAAAGATCTTGAATCGTTGATCAGAATGAGTGATCCTGCCTTGTGTCCTAGGGCCAGCCTCCTTTTTGGGTTGACCTAGCCAGAAAAATATCTCTTATTAGAGTTCACATCAGCCCTGACAGGGCTTGGATTTTTGTATTAGACAGGTGCTTGTCAAAAGAAAACCGAAGATGGAGGGAAAGCCAGACGTGTAGGTGAAATTGCTGCACCCTGACCGATGATATGCCAAAATCCAGAAGCAAAGATGATAGAGCATCCTGTCTCTCAGGCCACTTTAAGGCTGTTGGCTACAGAATTGATAACTGCAGTGGGAGACTCAGGTTAGTCTCTACAAAGGGAATGTGGAAAGACTGTAGAGTGTTTTGCCTGGAGATATTTCTTTGGAGGAAAAACACCAGGGAAGGTTTAGGAGACATGGCTAAAGACATTTAATGCCATTGTTAACTAAATACTAAGAGATAGAATACAGAGAGTGGTGAGTGACTATTCTCTAATGTCTTAGCTACTGTCCCCTCAGGACAGAGAGATTGTCACTAGATTAATAACTCCTGAATGCCCAAGGTAGGATGTTGGGTTCACAGCCCAGGAATCAATTACAGACCTTGTTAAAAATTAATGATGTGCATACTGAAGTGTTTAGAGATGAAGTGTCCTAATGCCTGCAATTTACTTTGACATGCATTGAAAAAATGAGTTGGATTGATGGATAGATAAACCGAGGATAAACGCATAGATTTGTGATAAAGTACACGTAGCAAAATCTTGACAATCACAGGATCTGGGTGATAAGTATGTGGGTACACCATTTCTGTATGTCTGAAATTTTTCAAATAAAATGTTGGGGAAAAGTACCAATCCCTGGGCTACCCAACAATGATTTTGATTCAGTGAATTGGTGATGAAGTCTAGAAATTATTTTATTTTACTTTTTCTTTTGTCTTATTTTTCGAGATAGCATCTTGCTCTGTTGCCCAGGCTGGAGTGCAGTGGCGCAATCATGGCTCACTGTAGCCTCAACTTCCTGGCCTCTAGCGATCCTCCCACCTCAGCCTCCCCAGTAGCTGAGACTACAGGCACGTGCCACTACACCTGGCTAATTAAATTTTTTTTTTTTTTTTTTTTTTTTTTACAGACCAGATTTCACCATATTGCCCAGGATGGTCTTGAACTCCTGGGCTCAAGTGATCTGCCTGCCTTGGCCTCCCAGAATGCCAGGATTACAGATGTGAGCCACTGTGCCTGGCCTGAAGTCTAGTAATTTTTTAAACTTTGCATGTGATTCTGCTCATGAGCCAAGTTCGGGCGCCTGTGGAACAGCTATATTCCTCAAACTAGAGAGGCACACCAGTCCCTGGGGATTCTGTCAAAAGGCAGATTCACATTCAGCAGGTCTGGGGTGGGGGGCCTGACATTCTGCACGTCTCACAAGCTCCCAGGCGATGCTGATGGTGCTGGTCCCTGGACGCCCCCTTGAGTAGTAAGGAACAAGAAGACTCTTCCCTGTTCTTTTCAGCTACGTAGCCCAGTGGTTCTCCACTTAGGCTTCACATTGGAATCATCTAGGGAGCTTTAAACTATAGTGATGCCTGGCGGTGTCTTACTCTCAGAGCTTCTGGTTTGATTGGTCTAGGTTGCAGCCTGGGCAATGAGATTTAAAAGCTTCTCAGATGGGCGGGGCATGGTGGCTCCAGCCTGTAATCCCAGCACTTTGGGAGGCAGAGGCGGGCGGATCACGAGGTCAGGAGATCGAGACCATCCTGGCCAACACGGTGAAACCCCGTCTCTACTAAAAATACAAAAAATTAGCCGGGCGTGGTGGCGGGCACCTGTGGTCCCAGCTGCTCGGGAGGCTGAGGCAGGAGAATGGCCTGAACCCGGGAGGCGGAGCTTGCAGAGAGCCAAGATCACGCCACTGCACTCCAGCCTGGGCAACAGAGCGAGACTCTGTCTCAAAAAAAAAAAAAAAAAAAAAAAAAGGTTCTCAGATTATTCTAATATGCAACCACTGACTTAATAGCATGCCGTGAATCTGCAGAATATTAAATTGTAGGAAATAAATGTTTGCACAGAAAGACACTGCCAGCCCTCATTACCCAGGTGTGCAGGAGCTTTCCAGTAACAATAGCAGTAACTAACAGTGAAAGGCTCAAAATTACCTCCCCTCAATTCTACTTAATTCTCCTCATAATGAGAATGATTAACAGCCAGCATTTATTGAGTGTCAAGCACTTTACATTCATTAGATCATTTAATCATCACAGTAACCTGGTGAGGCAGGCATTATTATCCTATTTTACAGATGAGGAAATTGAGCTTGATTGAGTTAAGTGACTTGCCCAAGATGACAGCAGTAATAAGTCTTGGACAGAGATTTGAACTAGGTTTGCCTGACTTCAAAGCCCATATCCTTGAACCATTATATCATTCTGTTGTCTTCATGATCTATGCCAGGGGTTGGTAAAATATAGCCCATAAGCCAAATCTGAACAGCTGTCTGTTTTTATAAATAAAGTTTCGTGGGAACACAGCTATAACCATTGATTTATGTATGGTCTGTGGCTCCTTTCATGCTACGGACAGAGCTACATAGTGGCAACAGAGATGGTCCACAGCGCCTGAAATATTTACTCTCTGGCCCTTTACAGAAACAGCTTGATGGATTGTTGAGGCAGAATGCACCGTGGAAGGGTTCAGTCCTCCATAGAGCTCAGAGCAAAAGGAATGACCCAGACGGGATGAACTTGAACCTATGGCAACCTAGCTCTGGTTTCTGCTTGGACATTTTATTTCAATCTGATGGCCTGCCTTGCGCTCCAAGGGTTACTTATTTCCTCTGCACATATTTTATTTTGATGCCAAAATTTCAGATCTGTTTTCTTAAGAGCAGAAGGTCTTGACCTCAAAGCCCGGGCCATCACACAGCTCTCTGTGGAGTGGGGTGAGGGAGGCCAGCTGCCGGTCACCTTCTGCTCCAGCACCGTGGGAGGCCTGAGTGGCAAAGCTCCAGCCCCGCTGCTCCCGGGCGGTGTCCGCAACAAGAGGCTTCCGTCCCATCTCACCAGCCATCCACGGAGACGCCCTCCCCAGAGGTCAGGAGGGTAGCGGGGGAAGGAAATGCCAATCAATCCATCAAAGCCCCGCCCTCCCGGGGGCTCCTAGGCCCCGGGAGCTGCGTCTGCGCGTCCTTGACCCACTCCTGGGGGCCAGGGGCTGGGCGAGCTGGGAAAGTGCATTTGGTAATGATTCTCGATTTCCTGTTTGGTTTCTGTCCAGGGGGCTTTGGGATAGGCTAACTCGTATTGTATGTGTACATATGCACATTTCATTCCTCCTTGTCTGTTTTTTTTTTTTCCTTTGCTACTTTTCCTCCTCTATGGCTTGTGTTTTTTGTTGTTGTTGTTAATTGATGTGGCACAGTAGTGGAGCGAGTTCCCAGCCTCCTTTGGGGAAATGTGTAGAAAAGCAGAGGCAAGACGTAGGAAGAGGCCTGGAGGCTCTGTCTGGACTCCTGGGATTTGGCCTGTCGGCCAGGGAGATTCTCCCCCAAGACATGCATCTTGATAAAGCTGTAAAGAATCTATTTAGGTAAGCAAACATTTATTTAGTGCTTACTGTCTGCATGGGATACAAAGGCACGAAAGAAAGCTCAGTCTTGCCCTCTGAGAGGTGAAAGAGAGAGAAGAGGGGCAAGGAAAGAGAGGATGTCAAAGTAGTTTGATCAATGCGATGGCAGAAATAGGCTGGATAGAGATGGGGGTGCATTGTGTGGTCACATAACCTTTGGTTCAGCTCTCTCTTCCACGCAGGACCCAGCCTTAGTTATCCAAGATGTTGGGGGCACCTCTCACCAAAATAACAATCCAAGAAATATACCCAGGCATCACTGCCAAGCCCCTCCCCACCCCCTCAACACACCGTCCTGCTGCCTGTGTTTCCAGCCTTATGTGGTCTGGCAAGGTTGGGCTACCTCCGGCAGCCACCGTTTGCTCCCTAGGATGCAATCTTAGCTTCCATGGGGCTGGCCTGCTGGCATCTGGGACACGTGAGCCTGTGAGCCTCAGGGAGGCTGGGATGCCAGGGAGGAGCCAGCACTCCTGGAGGCTCTGTGATCTGCTCTGGCCACATTAAATAAAGGCTTTGATCCCTCCAATGGGGAGAAGGGAGAGCTCTCCCTTTTCAGCACCTTCCAATATCCTTCCCCCTTGCTGTGCCCGGCCCCACTGTCACCTCACCGAGGAGGAGACAGGATGTGTTTCCAGCTGGGCCCTTTTTCTTCCCCATTTAGACTGGGAGTGAGTGAAGCTCATTAAACTGATTGTGGTTGTAGCCACATGGCTCAGGTTTCACCTGAAAGCATCAGGCGGTGGTGAGGAGGGGAGGACAAAAGCGGGGAGGACAGCCAGCAGGCCCTCATTGCACCTCCCCTTACCCTTTGCTCAGCTGGTGGCTTGTACCTACAGACCCTGAAGCCCAGGCTGAGGTGGGTTGTGGTGGAGCCAGGTTAGGGTCTCACCTTGGCCTGCTCCACGTGATTCTATTGCTTCTGAAGATCCCCCACCAGACCAAGCTGCCTACATTATTCAGCCGTCGCCTCTGAGTTTTGAAGCTGGGGGAATAGGGAGGGTACTGCGATCTTTTTATCATCTTCCTTTCCCTCCTATTCCCTCTCACCTGTTGTTCCAAGAACTAGGTGGTTAAAAACAACAACAACAACAAACTCCAGCAAGATGATGTGATGTTGGTGTTTTTGATTGGTGCACGAACTCCCCACCTGAAGCTTTTTTAGAGTTGATAAAAGCTGGGCAACCTGAACCCTCTGAACCAAGGGGAAGGTAGAAAAATAAACAGAGGGCCAGGCGCAGTGGGCTCACGCCTGTAATCCCAGCGCTTTGGGAGGCCGAGGCGGGCAGATCACTTGATATGGAGAGTTTGAGACCAGCCTGACCAACATGGAGAAACCCCGTTTCTACTAAAAATACAAAATTAGCTGGGCGTGGTGGCACGTGCCTGTAATCCCAGCTACTTGGGAGGCTGAGGCAGGAGAATCGCTTGAACCCAGGTGGCAGAGGTTGCAGTGAGCTGAAATCGCACCATTGCACTCCAGCCTGGGCAACAAGAGTGAAACTCTGTCTCAAAAAAATAAATAAATAAATAAACAGAGTTCTCCTGTGATGAAAAGCAATGCCAAGTTAGAACTTGGAGCACATCATGGAGACTTTTGACCCTCTCCTCTGACCCCTAGCCTGACAGTACTTCCCTAGACCAATGGCTGTTGGTGTCACCTGCCAATGCACGAAGGAGCCATGTTATAGGTGCACTGGGCTCTGTAGCTAGAGAGATTCCAGCAAAGCTGGGCACAGAGAATCTTCTGAAAGTGCTGGGGTTTTCCCCAGAAATGAAAGGCTCTCAGAAATGATTTCTCACTGCTTTCCGATCCATCAGCTTATTATCTCTCAGTTTTCCATCACACACAGTCTCATTCTCTGCCTCAATCTTGTACGGAAGGATGCTGGATTTTATTTTGCCAGGTGGAGGTTTTTTTTGAAATGCGAATAATTGCCTCCCAGTTTATCTCTGAAAAATTCATGTATATGGATGTGTGTATGTATATATATATTTGCACTTATATACACAGAATGTGTCAAGAATTTTACAAAGGAGTAAGACCCCAACATAAAATAGCTGCCCCCCACCCCCGCCAGTTCATGCATACTCAGTACTTGGTAGGGTGGCCACCTTGTCTCACTCACCTGGGACTGCCTGACATTAAACCTGAAAGTCCTGGGAACCCGTCAGACCTAGACAAATTGGGAAGACTTGTTACCCTAAAGCCAGGCATTTTAAGTCCATTATCTCAAGCCTTCATGATGACACTGTAAATTAGATGATACTTTTGTAGATAAGGAAACAGATGTTGAGTGAGTTGCTGAAGGTCACATGGAATCAGTGGCTAAGTCTTGTACTTAGGCCAAATTCTAAGACCATGTATTTTCCATCAGGACACCTCAGACCTTGCACATAGAAATAGGAAAAGCTCTCTTGAAGGTCCCAAACAACCGACAGTGGCTACCTGAGGTTGGAAATCATTAGTTTTCAAAAGGGACGGGGAGGCTGGGAAAAGAATGTTCCTAAATGTCATCTCCTGGCTGGGCTTAGGCAGCTCAGAGATCTCCAGCTTTGGGTTCTGAGGGGGCCTTGCCTCCTAACCTTCCACATGGAACACTCACCTGGTACACCTGAAACTCCTCTGGTGTACTGGGTCTGGTGTTTCTAGGCCTCTCTCTGCTGTTAGACTCCCTAAGGTAGTTCCAGAGGAAATGAGACTGAGGATGTGGGAATTTGCCAAGAACTCCCCCCGGAAGCTTGGAGACTGGATTCCTCTTCCTCCTGTCCCTTCCCCCCTCACCCCATCCTCTTCTCCGCCAGTGGTTTCCAAACAGGTTCTCCTTGCCCCTCTGCCAAACATGCTCGGGGCTGCTGAGACAAGCAGAAAGATGGAGAACTAATTACTGTTTTCTCTTTCGCAGGCCCTGTAGCTCTGCCAGACCGGGATTCCCATTCCGTAGAGCCCCCAATCCCGTGCTGGTGCCTGGAGGTGTCCCAGGCACAGATTCCATCTTGCTCATTATCATGGGCCTACTTCCAAAACGTTTTTACTCCCCCAGCTCTCCTGCCCCTCCCGCCACGCACAACTCTTGTGCTGTCTATTCCACCTTGCTTCGAGGCCACCTAGAAGAAGGGATGGTTGGGTTTCACCTGCGGCTCTGAATGGCCAGAGTTGAACTGATAGGAAACCAGGCCGGGCCATTTCCACCCATGAAGCCGGGAGAGCGGGGCCCTCTTGGGAGTGTTCTATTTTAAAAAGAAAGGGATCACAGAGGTCCGGGGTTTGAACTCCCTGGAGGACAGAGGGCCATGTACTCAGTGTTTCACGGGATAAGTAACAATTACAGAGAACAGGAGAGCTGGCAGGAATCACCCTGGGGAGCATTTTCCCTGGCTGCTGAGTCCCATTCTGAGAGCAGAGCACAGCTCTCACCCGTGCAGCTGGGTACGTGGGTCTCCAGCACCCCCTATCCCAGCCCCACTCAGCCCCCATCCTGCTGTTCCCATTGAAATAATCACAGGGTAGGCCCAGCCTGGCTGCGTTGCCAAGACAACCGCTCTAATTTCTTTTAATCCCAGTGTTCCTTCCTAAAGGGACCTCCCCCAGCCCTCACTCCCCCCTGCAACGTGTTTTAATTGTAATAACTCCTGGGTTTTCGGGAGGTAATGACCATGTGTGGGGAGCCGGCGCTGGCCTGGCTCCATCCCTGAAGTTGCTCGCCCAGCGGCGCCAGGCAGCCCTCCGGCCCCCAGCAGGAGTCCTCCAGGAGCCCAGGGCAGGCGTGGGCAGGGTCTGCCAAGGGGGTCTGCGGCCTCAGTGCTAATGAACGCAAGCAGCGAGTTGGGGGCTGGGCCCTGCAAGGTTTATGTCCTTAGGACATTTTATGACACACCATCCCTTGCCCCCATCTTTCCGCCCTCCCCCTGCCTGCACACTCACCTTTAAGAGAATCCACGCCCCGTTGCCCTGCTCCAGGCCCTATGCAGCTGCTGCTTCCGAGATGTGACCTTTCTTCTCCTGCCGGCTTCCAGCAGGTTCCTGTGTCCGTGGCATGGATGCCGGCTCTTACATTAACTGCAGACAGGGAGTTTGTATTACTGGTAGAACAAAGTTTTACAAAACCATGGTATTAATAAAATAACTTTCTTAGGCTGGCCTCCCTCCTTTCTTTCCTTCCTTCCTTCCTTCCTTCCTTCCTTCCTTCCTTCCTTCCTTCCTTCTTTCTTTCCTTCCTTCCTTCCTCTCTCTTTCTTTCTCTCTTTTCAAGGTCTTGCTTTGTTGCCCAGGCTGGAGTGCAGTGGCACGATTATAGTTCACTGCAGCCTCAACCTCCTGGGCTCAAGTCGTGATCCTCCTGCCTCAGCCTCCTGAGTAGCTGGGACAACAGGCACACACCACCACATCTGGCTAGTTTTCAGAACGTTTTTTGGAGAGAAGGGTGTTCTTGCTATGTTTCCCAGGCTGGTCTCGAACTCCTGGCCTTCAAGGATCCTCCTGCCTTGGCCTCCCAGAGTGCTGGGATTACAGGCATGAGCCACTCTGCCTGGCCAGGCTTTCTTTTTTGAGGAAGTAAAGGTAACTGCAGAAATCCAGAAGATACAAACAAGCTGAAAAAGGAGAAATTGACCATAATCCCAAACCCAGAGGGTCACATGCAATCTGCAAGTTGGAAAGGTTCTTCTAGGCTACGGGGTGGGGGAGCTTCTGAGACTTTCATCCTCACGAGCCAGCGGGACACACGCTATAATGTGTACTTGGATCACTGGGGGTCTTGTTACCATGCAGATTCTGAGTCAGTAAGCCTGGATGAGGCCTGTGATCTTGCATTTCTAACCAACTCCTGGGGGATGCCCAAGCTGCCTAGCCACCGACCACACTTTCAATAGCAAGGGTCTAGGTCATCCCTGTCCAGTAGAACTTTCCTTGGTGATGGAAATGTCTCATATCTGTGCCATTGGATATGTTATGTCGTCACTAGCCTTCTGAGGCTATTGAGCTGTTGAAATGTGGCTCATGCAACCGAGGAAGATAATTTTAAATCATATTTAATATTCATTCATGTACATTTAAATAGCCACATGTATGCTGGTGGCTACTATGTTGGACAGCACAGAGGATTCCATTGGTTCATACAAGTCCAGGTGCAAGCCCTCTCTCCCTGCGAGGAAGATGCAGACTCAGATGCAGACAGCCACCTGGTCCTCCATCGTGTGCCCTGAATCTGCTGCCCTGACTCTCCCCTCGTATGAACCCTGCACTGGGGAGACCCATCTGCTTGGTATTCTCCACACAGTGCTTCTTTCTGGTTGCTGTCCTGCTTAAAAGGGACTGCTGAGAAGTGAGCATGAGATCGATGGCCCGGCTTAAAAATAAGAGCTTACAACCTGCCCAAAGCCTGCAAAAGTCTGCACACAGCCGTTCTAGGAAACTAGCTGCATTCAAAGCAGTGCTGAGCGTCCAGGGGCCACTACGGCTCATCAGATACTGTCTCCTGACTGCTCTTTCCCTCCTCGTAACATTAAGAGACAGTTTTGGGTCGATGCAACAATGCTGCAGAAGCCCTTGGGTCCACGTCTGCTCCTGCCAAAGCCCTCCCGGGCAGTGCCTTCCCATTCGCACGCTGAAATATTAGATGTTCAGTCGAGAGTCCAACAGCAAAATAGTTCTGAAATTGTGTGTGCTTTTTTTTTTTCTTCTAATTTAATGTGCCAGACAAGCCTCCCTGTAATTAAAACCAGAAACAAGGACCAGACTTAGACAGAGATTTGAAGGCTGTAAAATTCTAGGACAGGTTTATGTAAAGCAATTAAAAAGGGAGTTAAAAATTGTTAAAAAATTAAACACTAATTACTTTTTTTTCTCCTCTCATTTCTGCTGAGCTGTTCTGGCCGTAGAGCTCAGAAAGATATAAAAAGGAGAAAGTTTTGCCTCGTTGCTGTAAATCATGTTCAACAAATGCTTCTCTGCATTTTGCAGCCGAACCCATCTGCTGTCAATTAGTCTAAATCATGCCTTTTCAATTAAAGTGGCTTAGGGAAGTCTGGTAGTGAAACGGGTGTGTGTGAGTTTGTGCGTGTGTGTGTGCATGTGTGTGTGCATGCGCGTGTGCGAGGGGAGGGGGGCCGGCCTGGTGGTTGTGAGGAATGGGAGAAAGGTGAAGTCTGATTTCAGGCTGCGAGGTGGAAATATCTTTTAAAAGGTGTGATCTTATTTTAGTGTTTTCCATATAAAATGTGGTATTATTTGCATGCTGTGGGGAGTGGTGAAGGGTGGAGACAAAGCTGAAGAGTTGAGGCTTGAGAATTGGAAGTAAATCGTTCTGGTGAGCCCCAGCTTGAGTGGAGCTTGCTGCCTGGATGGCACCCACGGGTGTTGGTTGGGAGCTGCTGGAGAGGGGGTATTCCGAGACTGCTGTGTTATGAACATCTAAGGGGGAGCAGGAATCATGGCTGCAACATGGGGTCTTCAGAGTACGCAGACAGAGGCTTCCATGGAGGGAGAGTGGGTTCAGTATTAAAACTGAGATACCTAGCTGGGCACGGTGGCTCATGCCTGTAATCCCAGCACTTTGGGAGGCCGAGGTGGGCAGATCACCTGAAGTCAGGAGTTCGAGACCAGCCTGGCCAACATGGTGAAACCCTGTCTCTACTAAAAATACAAAAATAAGCCAGGCGTGGTGACGCGTGCCTGTAATCCCAGCTACTCGGGAGGCTGAGGCAGGAGAATTGCTCGAACCTGGGAGGCAGAGGTTGCAGTGAGCCGAGATCGCACCTCTGCACTTCGGCCTGGGCGACAGAGCAAGACTCCATCTCAAAACAAAAACAAAAACAAAAAACAAAAACTGAGAGACCTGCAGAAACTCTGCATTCTGACCGAGGCAGTGAGGGATTACAGAGGAAAAGGTGCTGTTGTCTTTCCAAATACAGCCGACTTTCAACATCCCAAGATGGTCTGGGTGTGACGCAGGCAGGAGCTATAAGAAGGGTCCAGTCTCTAGGGGCCTGAAGAGGATCTGATACCAAGTTCCTTTTTAGAGTCCCCCAGGCCATGTGGGCCCTGTCCTGGGGGGAAGGTCAGATGGTGGCGTGGTTCACCCACAGGCCAGGGCATTTGAGCTGAGGAGCCATTGGACAGGAGTGTGCGTGTGTCTTTGCATGGAGAACCCCTCTGTGTGCTCCGTGCCCACCTCTGGCTTCCCAGCCTGTGATGATCTCAGTTTCTCAGCTCCTAACTCCTCCCCAGGTGCATCAGGTGGGGCTGCACCTGAGAGATGGGGCACGGTGGTAGTTTGGGGTGCTTGTGCTTGACTTCACGTGGTCTCCTGTCCTCTGAAAAAGAGAAACATGCTTGCCTTGACTCAACTTAGGTGGAGGAAACTGTGTTCTCTCCCCGCTGCCCCGCTCACAGTGGGAGGGGTGGGAGATGAAGTGGGTGGTCTGCTAAGGAGTGTTTATTTTCAATCGCTGAGCCCCTCCTCTCCTGCTGGTCTCACTCCCTCTGCAGAACTGTCCTGAGGGATCTGCAACCTGCTGGGAAACCTGCTCCTTGGTTGGGGTTTAGAGGGAGGGGATTTGGTAAGGGAAGGCCTGGTGCCAACAGCTGCGTCTTTGAGATTCATTATCCATATTAATGATGATAATAATAGCTAAATGTGCGAAACACTTGCTGTGTTCCTAAACATTATGCAGAATCCCTCATTTCAGACACTTGCCCAGTGTCACACAGCTCATAGGTGCAGAGACAGGACTCAAAGCTGGGTTGCACGCTTTTGACCCCCAAACTACACCACCTTGTATAGCTAGGGGCCTCCAAGAGCTTCCATGCTCTCTGCTGCTATGCTCATAAGTTGGGGTTTGGAGGAGGATGCCGGTGAGGGGAGGCCACCTCAGCATTATTAATGGGTGGACTTGGGTGTGACTGATAGTGTACCGATCGATCTTTGAGTGGGGCATACCTGGATTTGCATCCCAGCTATGCCACCTGCCGCTTATTTAAATCGCCCCCAAATCACTTATTGTCTTGGCCCATTTGCAAAATGAGGTTCAGCCCGACCTCCCTGGACAAGGGCCACATTGCATTTGCTGAGTGTGCCCAGCATGGAGAAGACACTCCATAAATGTTGGGCTCCTTGCCTTTCTTCCTGGTGGCCTGATTCCATGAAGCTTGACCTGGTTTCTTTCTGGCTTCCAGCCTGTGATTTCCTGCAGGATACAGTTACAGGTCTCTTTCCAAGTGATTCACTCTAAACAAGACCCGGGTGGGACGCTGTCCGCCAAGCAAGGCAACACCCCAATGGGCTGGGCCAGAACACCCTGTCCAGGGGCTCCAACCCCTGGGAAAGGCCACCTTCAGCTCCCGAGGGGCCCTGCCCTATGTGGCAGCTGGATGGAAAGGTTGAGGCCAACTCAGCTTCTGTTTTCTGTCCACAGCTCCTTCAAGCTGCCTGGTGCCCCACCGGCCAGCCCAGAGGAAGGAAGGGCTGCCTGGCTTTGCTCCAGGGGAGCCCAGCAGGCCCAGCCGTGCAGGCTGTCCTCACTCTGAGCCCCTTTAATCCGACGGCTGAGTGCAGTGAGCCATAACCAGGGCTTCCAGGAGCCTCTCTGAGCCAGGCACCAGTGTTCCCAGCCACCTCCAAGGGGGGTGGAGAGGCTACTGCCTGGCTCCAGGAGCTGGCAGGATGTGGGATATGGAACCTGGGGGCCAGAGGCTTTAGTTGAGTGCACAAAGATGCCTGCCCCCTGGGAGGTCCTCTCTGCATCTCAGAAAGGAGGTTCTGGTGAAGACAGCTGGCTGAGATTGGGAGCTATGTTAGTTTATTTTCACACTGCTATAAAGAAATACCTGAGACTGGGTAATTTATAAAGGAAAGAGGTTTAACTGACTCACCGTTCCACATGGCTGGGGAGGCCTCAGGAAACTTACAGTCATGGCAGAAGGGGAAGCAAGGACCTTCTTCGCATGGTAGCAGGAGAGAGAAGAGAATGAGGGGGGAAGAGCCCCTTTTAAAACCATCAGCTCTTGTAAGAAGTCAATATCACAAGAACAGTATGGGGGAAACCACCCCTATGATTCAATTACCTCGCACCAGATCTCTCCCTCAAACCTGGGAATTACAACTCAAGATGAGATTTGGGTGGGGACACAGAGGCAAACCATATCAGGAGCCCACTCTGCAGGTATCACTTTCTTCTTGTGGGCCCTCCATCATTCTCCCCATACCCCAAGCATGGTGTCCCATGGCTGAGCCAAACTGACTGCACTGATGAGCCTTGTCCCAGGTCTCAGCTTCCTGTCCCAGCTCTCAGCTTCCTGTCCCTGTCCTCTCTCAAGCTCTGTTCCTAGGATAATTGGAAAAGCTTTTCTTTTTTTTCTTTTTTTTTTTGAGACAGTCTCACTGTGTCGCCAGACTGGAGTGCAGTAGCACTATCTCGGCTCACTGCAACCTCCACCTCCCAGGTTCAAGCAATTCTCCTGCCTCAGCCTCCCAAGTAGCTGGGACTACCAGTGCGTGTCACCACACCCAGCTAATTTTTGTATTTTTACTAGAGATGTTGACCAGGATGGTCTCGATCTCTTGACCTTGTGATCTGCCTGCCTGCCTTGGCCTCCCAAAGTGCTGGGATTACAGGCATGAGCCACCATTCCCGGCTGGAAAAGCTTTTCTATCTAATTGAAATGGAGTAAGTTGGAAGAGGTGCTTTCATTCAGGCCAGATTATTTCTCAGGAGAGCAGGGATGCTGGGGTCAGACACACCAGCCTCTGAACTCAGTGCTATCACTTGGGCTGGGTGGCCTTAGGCAGGTGACTGAGCCTCTCCAGGTCTCGGTTCCTCCATCTGAAAACTGAGAACAAATCATACTTTTCAGTGTGATTCAGAGGATCTGAACTAAACCATGAGAAGTACCTAGTAAAGCATCTGCCACATGTAACAAGCAAGGAGTAAACTGTCTCATGTCCTCCAGATCCTCCCCCTCCCACCAAGAAATTCTGTGCTTTGCATCCATGCACCCCCAGGCGGTTATCACAGACCCTCTTCCATAAGACCGTATTCCACAGGACTCCTTTGGAGCCAAGTGACCAAGTTATGTCTGGTGTTCCCCTGGGAGAAGTCTGGCCTGGGCCTGCATTTAGTCACAGGATCAGGTTGAGAGTCAAGCCTGTTGCTCCTGGGTGGTTGGCTGGGGCTGGGAGGTGGCCCTCCGCCGTGTGCAGACACATTCTCTGGGCACAGCTGAGCCTTAATGTGATGGTAGAGGGAAGCTCTGCCTGGCGTCTGGAATAACACCACAGGCCTTGAGGTTTGCACTGTCTCATCCCCTGGGAAGGTTGCCAAGCCGAGTCGGCATCTCACTCTTTGCAGGCCTGGAGAGCTGCCCTTTGGTGGCTTACTTGCTTGCCCTCATGCCCCTGCCCGCTGAAGGCCACTATGTCCCGAGCAGCCTGCCTCTGGGGTTCACCCTTCCAGCCATCATCCTGCCTTCAGTGAGGAAGGCTCTCATCCGAATTCTCCCTGCTCCCTGGTTCTAGGGAAACCCGCACCCCTACCCATACCCCCAGCCCCAGGAGAAAGCCACTTACTTGGGAATGGGGTCTCTGGAGGCCCTTGTAGTACTCCTAGGAGCCTGTACCTACTGCATGTAATGAACTTGGACAAGAGTTACTGTCCCTTGGGCTGACCCAAACTGACCCAGCAGAGCCCTGGTTGGACACAGGATGTGAGCCAGGTTTTAACATTCTGTTCCCACATCACCTCCTTTTTAATGTGTGGATCGGTGGGGGCTTAGTTTGGCTAGAACTCAGGAGGGCAGGAATGGCTGTGGGTGGAAGGAGTGGATGGGCTATACGAGTTAAACACATATAAATCCAGGCTGGATTTTATGTGTTTTTAACTTTTTTTTTTTTCCCCTGGGTTTACAGTTTTACCCTGTGCTTTCCCTAATCATATGAATCAGTTTGAATGGTAATTGTTTCCTTGACTGTCTAGCCCACCAGACCATGAGCTCCTTAAAGGCACAGACTCTGTCCCAGGTGCTAAAAACAGCCCTTGGCTGGTGGGGAGAGGATGATGAGGGTGGCGGGAGGGGATGGACAAATGCCTGTTGAATAGATATGTGGAGAGGTCATGGTGAGCAGTCACCTTGGTGGACACGGCGTTTTAGAGATGAACCAGGTCCTCCGAATGTCCTCAAGATGCTCCCCATCTGGCAGGCAGAGTCCTGTGTTTGCTGCATGGGTCTCAGGTGTCTGGGGGGTTTCCCTGTGCTGGGAAGCGTCCGGTGGGTAGCGTATGCCACAGTCTGGCTCTAAGAGATGCTTCGGGATGCCCCTCCATGAGATACCCCTCCATGAGATGCCCCAAACTGGTGGAGGGTCAGAAGCCACATGGCAGCACCAAGACCCAGTTTCTATGTCTGGAGAGAAGGGGAGACGGGGGCTTAGTCTGTCTACACAGCCCTTGGCCTGCCCTGTCCAGAGCTCAGGAGGGCAGGACTGGTTGTGGGTGGGAGGAGCGGATGGGTGGGTGGCCACACCTTCCAGCTCAGCTAGCCATGACTCAGGCTCCCGGTCTACTTTAAAGGGCAAAAATGAGAAGCATAGTTCAAGTTACCAGGTCTTAGACATACAAACACTATTTTGGAGTCAAGAGCTTGGGCAATTTGGGGCCTCCTGCCAGCAGGCCTGGGTCCCTGGTTTTTTTATCCTGGAGTGGAGGATGTGAGCTGGTAACTCTCTTGCGAGGCTCAGTCCACGGTGTGGGAGAGCCAGAGCCTTCAGTGGAGTCGAGAGGACCTGGGTTCAGAGGCCTGGGGCTAGTGAAGGCTTTGCCCCTGCTTCGCTGTGTGGCTTTGAGGCAGTTCCTTAACTTTTTTGAACCTCACTTATTTTTTATGTTTTTTTAACTTTTTTTTTAATTTCACTTTAAGTTCTGGGATACATGTGCAGAATGTACAGGCTTGTTATATAGCTATACATGTGCCATGGTAGTTTGCTGCACCTATCAACTCATCATCCAGGTTTTAAGCCCTGCATGCATTAGGTATTTGTCCTAATGCTATCCCTCCCCTTGCCCCCCACCCCCGACAGGCCCTGGTGTGTGATGTTCCCCTCCCTGTGTCCATGTGTTCTCATTGTTCAACTCCCACTTATGAGTGAGAACATGCAGTGTTTGGTTTTCTGTTCTTGTGTTAGTTTGCTGAGAATAATGGCTTCCAGCTTCATCCATGTCCCTGCAAAGGACATGAACTCATCCTTTTTTATATCTGCCTAGTATGCCATGGTGTATATCTGCCACATTTTCTTTATCCAGTCTATCCTTGATGGGCATTTGGGTTGGTTCCAAGTCTTTGCTATTGTAAATAGTGCTGAACCTTACTTATTTATTGCAATTAAAGTATTCTGCCTCATGTATCTTCCAGAATCAGAATGACAATCAAGTCAGGTGAGATCTAGTTGATAGTGTCTTCTGAAAAATACTCTAAAAATGTCAGGTGCTGTTGGTGTTTGTTTCAGGGGGTGCTCAGCCGGGCTCACGTGTGCTCGACCCTGAGACGACCCACTTTCTCCCTTTAGCTGGGTTCTCTGCAACTTCTCTAAATCAAGATGTTGGGGCGGTGGCTCACGCCTGTAATCCCAGCACTTTGGAAGGCCAAGGTGGGGGATCATGTGAGGTCAGGAGTTCAATACCAGCCTGGCCAACATGGTGAAACCCTGTCTCTACTAAAAATACTAAAAATTAGCTGGGCGTGGTGGTGGGCACCTGTAATCCCAGCTACTCTGGAGGCTGAGGCAGGAGAATCGCTTGAACCTAGGAGGCGAAGGTTGCAGTGAGCTGAGATCCCATCAGCCTGGGTGACAGAGAAAGACTCCGTCTCAAAAAATAAAAAAAAAAATTAAAAAAAACGAAGTTGTTTTCACCTATTTGTTTTATCTTCTGATAAAGACAAAAGGCCTCACGAGAGGTAGAGAGTCTCCTGACAGCCAGGCCGATGCCCAAAACTTCTGACCTAGATACTGCCTTCTGGATGCCAGGGCTCTGCTGATCATCGACACCGCATGTGGTTTCTCTGCAGAAAGTGGGGACACGTGAAGTTTGGCAAACTGTGCTACTGACCCTTCCAGCTCCTCCTGGGAAAAGCCTGCTCCATACTTCCAGGGGCAATCTGGTCCCTTTGAGCTGGGCCAATTTCGAGTTTTACCTGTGACAAAGTCCATTGCTTAGCTTGTTCGGTCCTAACCCCGCTCATCATGAAACACCACATAAGCCAATATGGCGTGTCTCTCCAGGGCTCTCTGACTTATCCCAAATCCTTAATTTTAGAGCACTGTCAACTATTTATAAAAGAAATCTTGTTTTATACATTTAACTTGAGTGTCCACGATAAGCAAAGATACAGAAAAGGTTGATGGGTAAGTTAATGGAAAAGTTACGGAAAACAGCAGGCCTATGTTCCACTGCAGGGATTAAGAAATACGAACTTGAACACAAAATGTAGTGAAGCAGAGGGCTTGTAAGGCAAGGCTTGTAAGGATCCATTTTGTCCAAACTCGTTTTCGGAAATGAGTAGCCCCCACTTTGGGAGGCAGAGGCAGGCGGATCACCTGAGGTCATGAGTTCGAGACCAGCCTGGCCAACGTGGTGAAACCCCATCTCTACTAAAAATACAAAAATTAGCCAGGCATGGTGGCATGTGCCTGTAATGCCGGCTACTAGGGAGGCTGAGGCAGGAGAATCACTTGAACCCAGGAGGGAGAGGTTGCAGTAAGCTGAGATTGTGCCACTGCACTCCAGCCTGGCTGACAGAGTGAGACTCCATCTTAAAAAAAAAAAAAGAAAAGAAAGGAGTAGCTCAAAAGGTTTCTTATTTTTGGAGGGCTCACCCTTCATTTTATTAAAAGCATTAAAATACACCCACATTTTTAAAAATTTCATCTTATGGGGATGCAGAAATGAGGTAGTCTTCATAATTTTTGTAACTTTGAGATTTAAGAAAAAAGATCTACTGTTGACCTTCTCTGTCCATGAGTTCTGTATCTTCAGATTCTACCAAACTCATACCGCAGATAGGGAGGGCCAACTATATTCTTAATTGAAATTTTATATTCACTGGTAACTACTTGAGGATTGAGTTAAATTACCATTGGCTAGTTAACAGTGTTATTTTGTAAATATTTAACTAAATATTTGGTGAAAATAGGTTTTGTAGGTTTTTTTGTTTTTGTTTTTGGTTTTTTTTTGAGACAGTCTTGCTCTATTGCCCAGTCTGGAGTGCAGTGGCGTGATCTCAGCTCACTGCAACCTCTGCCTCCCGGGTTCAAGCGATTCTCATGCCTCAGCCTCCCGAGTAGCTAGGACTACAGGTGTGTGCCACCAAGCCCTGCTAATTTTTTTGTATTTTTAGTAGGGACAGGGTTTTGCCGTGTTGCCCACACTGGTCTCGACCTCCGGAGCTCAGGCGATCTGCCCACCTTGGCCTCCCAAAGTGCTAGGATTACAGGCTTGTGTAGTTCTTTATGTCCTGGAGTCAGTCCTTTGTTTTCTGTTTTTGTTTTTGTTTTTTAAAGGGTTCAAATGCTTTCATGGGCCCTTGAAAAACCTACAGGCTTTAGTTACTGCCTATATCACCGTAAGTCTTGCTGGAGTCAGAGGCGTGAGTTTGATTGCTGTTTTTTTCCAGACCAAGTGTTCACTGTGTGATCCCTTTAGTCTCACTTCCTCCATCTGTAAATGGGGCTAATTTGCTCGTACTGTTCATATAATTGTTGTGAAGATCATCTGAGATAATGAATGAATGGTACACAGCCCAGTGCCTCACTCCTACGTATAAAGTTATCTGGATAAATACATTCACATTAAAAAGCAAATTAACAAAAGACATATGATTCTAGAGTGTGAAAAAAGAAATGACCTGAATTTGGATGATTTTCTCTTATACCCAAGTAAGATCCTGCAAGCTCAGATTTTTTTTAAAAAAGATTGTAATTATCAAGGATTTCATTCATTAAGAATTCAGAATAATTTCACCCTGTCTTAGGTTCAGCTTTATATTTTTTTGTGATAAAACAGTTTGTCCAGGGAACTAACGATGTAAACAATATTTAATGGAGGGGGGAGGTTTTTGGTCTACTCAAGCAAACAAGCTCTTCAAGCCATTAGAAATATCTACTTGGAAACAATTAGCGTGTTAATTAGGGTGGATTCTTATCAGATCGCACAGAACCTCTTCTTGGCCACACTCTCTCAGCCGAGGTACTGTGTACTTGGAAATCATACAAACATCCCTCTCTTCCATAGCTTTCTGTAGCTAAGGGTTTTACCAATTCACACCAGCCCTCCTCACTGAGTTTGACCTCCGGAGCCATGTGGAGGTGGGGTTTGATGATTGTCATGAGAGTCCCCAGGAGGCCTTTCCCCAAGTACATGGTGAAGATGAACACACACGTGACGTGAGTCATGCCTGAATGACTCCAGGTAGTTTTTCCAACACAGTATTTAGCAGTCATATTTCTTGTCTTTCTAATTGGAGGGGCAAAGAAGTGGACTGATGAATGGCAAGTTGCAAGCTGGAAAATATGTGGGCATTTCAGAGGAGGTGCTAACAGCCACATGGCGCCACTTTAGTGGGGTCAGTTTCTGCTTCAAGGCTATGTGCTGTGATGGTCTCTTGGTACGCTCTGCACACATTAGATTCTTGATGATGGGAAAGCATTGAGATTCAGGACATCTACATTCCAGCTTGGGTTCTGTTAATAATAAACTGTATGACTTCAGATACGTTGCTATGACCATGGATTAGTTAGGGTTTATAGCGTATTGAATTCAACAAGAATGATCTATTGGGGGAAATTAGATGCTTTCAAAGAGTAAGCACGAAATGAATGAGGTTTTACTTGACTTTATCGTCTGGTTAACAGAGTAAATGTGAGCTGGTAAATGGTCTTGTTCGACAGATTCCCAGATGGCTAAACAACCATACCCAAGGTATCAATCAAAGGCTCATTTCAAATCGTAGTTGTGCTATCAGCCTTCATCCTGGTCTAAATCTGTATCGGTGATTTACCCGAAGATCAGGAAAGGCCAAGGATGCCACTAGGCTAGGAGCGAAGCCGATATGATGGATGTAACATCAGGATCGCTGATAATCTCTGCAGACCCAAATGCCCAGCCAAACCCAGCAAGAGGGAAGACTTTCAACAACTGTTGTTGAGTTTCATGTGGTTTCAAATTCAGAAGCACAAGAACTAGATTAGAGAGCCCTCCGTTGGCAGCAGTTCACAAGAAAGAAATCTGGAAGTTTTAGTTGACCACAAGCATAATACGATCCAACAGTGTGACTGTTGCTAAAAATGCTAAAGTATATGTAGGCTGTCTTCATAGACATGTGGTGTCCAGATCCAGGGAGGTGATGTTGCTGGGTCTTCTGGCATGAGCAGGCCATGTCTAGGGGGTAGGTTTAGTCCTTCTGAGCGTCACGTTTGGGGAGAACAAGCATGACCCCTGGGGGCATGTCATGGAGGAGCAGTTGGAGATACTGAAGTGGATTAACTGGTCTAGTGGAGACCAGCTGGATGCTCAGCACCGCATATTCTCTTCCTGGGCATGCTGGAAGTCGGCATTCCCCAGCCTCCCCTGGGGTTAGCTCGGACCATTGGACTAGCTTCTGGCTGATGGAATATGGGCAGAGCCAGTCCACTCTGTTTCCAGTGGTGCTTCATGCTGCCCTTTTCCTTGTCCTGAGAGTCTGACAGGACAAGATGGATGGAATGGGGCACCTTGAATCATTTGGAATCTCACTTGGAAGGCTCCCTCCCAAATATCCACTTAGACTGAGACAAGAATGAAAAAATAAACCTTTATTGTGTGAAACCACTGGGATTTTGTCATGGCAGCTGGCAGGAATGACTCTCATACAATGGTGGAAAAGAAAACCCAAGGAAGATGGATAGTTAAGTACTAATTATATAAACTAATTATATATGTGGCAGATTAATCCACTGAGATACTACCTTGGTCTCACAACTACTGGGCACTAAAGAGAATAGAATGGTGAATTTATCCTCCTGGAAGGATTCTTGGGAAAATGGCTACTACTGGGCAGTTATAACCCCTCCCTAAACACCCCCTCCAGTGATAGTTTTTGTTTTTGTTTTCAATGGTCTGATCAGACCTCCCTCGCTTGCCAGTTATATGACCTTGAGAAAGTTACTTGGCTGCTCTGTGCCTCAGTTTCCCTATAAATGAAAAGGGTATAATACCAGCACCTGCTTCGTAGAGTCTTCGTGATGATTAAATGAGTTTATCATACAACATACAACAGTGTCAATATGTGTTCATTTTTTTTTTAATTTTTGTCTTTCTCTTCTTAAGGGGCTGTCCTCAAGAAACTTGTCACTTAGGTCTTTGTTTGGAAGGTGAGCTGCTGCACCGTCCAAGCTCCCCACAACTAGGGCAGAGATAAGGTTTTTTTTTCTTTTTTCCGTAGATGATGAATTCCTAGTTTGGCCTGACCTTCCGTGCCTAGTTTAGGGTGGGGGGCGAATGTGACTGCAGGGATTCTTGCAGGGAAGAGTGGTGGCAGGAAGAGGCTAGATGTTCACATGCAGAGGTGGAGCCAGGGGAGGACCCAGTGAGAGAGGCGGTATCTGACCCTGGGGAGGGACCAATCCTGAACCCAGTGTTACGGAAACTGAAGATGGAGGCTGTGATCTGGAACACAGCAACCAGATCTTCCTCTCTGTTCCGGGGGCCACAGGAACCCCAAGGTTTGGAGAGAATGTCCGTAAAGGGCACTCTTAAAAGAGGCTGGGGATTATCTGGCATGGGGCAGATCAGTCCACAGTTATAGGGAGACTGTGTTGTTGAGGAACCCTGTGTTCCCTCTGTCTCTGCTTTATAATTGCTGTGTGCCATTGGGTGGGCCACTTAACCTCTCTGCATTTTGCCTTTTCCATCTGTAAAATGGGAATAACAATATCTACTCTGTCATCCTCAAGAGGAGATGAAAACAAGCAGGGCTGTGGAGGTGGAAGATTTTTGCATACTCACTTAATCAGTCACAGAGAGCTATGCAAATGTCAGCGTCTTTAGCTCCGTTTTGGCTAAGAAGGAACTTTCTAACCTCTAAAATAGGACTGAGGTGTTTCACGAGGCAAAAGGCACCTGGGAATCAGATGTGAGGCCAAGAATGCATGAGAAATGGTCTCACACAAGTGAAGATGGAACTAGACACGTGCCAAGGGGACTGTTTTCAGGGCAATAGCCCCCGAAAGAGGTCGTGGTTCTGGGAGGACAATGCCCGTGCAGCTCTGTGGCTCTTGGATTTTCCCGGCCTTCACCTGAAAGTGGAATTGAGACACCCTCCAGCAACCAGTGGGGTGGGCCAGGGGGATGGGGGAGAGGAAAGCCTGACGCCTGAGCATCTCACTCAATAATTCAGGGCTGGTTACAGCCCAGTGAGGTGTTTCACACTCTGCAAAGGCAGATAATGAAGCATTCTTCCAAAATGAGAGAATGCGCCTTTTCTTTGCTTCCCCCCTCTTTCCTAATAAAATAATTAAACCAGGATTTCCAGAGGCCTGCCACCCCACCCACCTTGGCTGTTTCTGTGGGGAGGGAAGGGTATTTGAGTTTTGGTGGGGGTGGGGAAGCCAAGCTAGGGAGGGGGCTTGGCTGGTGACAGAAGGAGAGCAGTCCTACTGAGAAGGGTGTTGGGGTCTCAGAGGGCAGGGGGAGGGGGCCTGCTGATTTCTCACCACCCCAGATGACATATGACTTAGCACGTCCCCAGGTCTCCAGGGCTGCAGCCGGCGCTGTGCTTTCCACATGTGTTTAGTATTATCGGTGTTTTTACAATAATAACTGTGGTCTTGAAAGGGACTAAAATTAATTAAAATGCCTGGCTGGAGAGAACCTCCTTGGGGTAAGTGCAGGGGGTATGGGCGGTCATCTTGTCCATCCCCCTGTCTCTGGTTGGGTCTGTACCCCCATTGGCCCAATCAGCCAGTCTTAGAAGATGCCAGTGTGGGAGCATCTGCAGTCTTAGAGGTTAAAATTCTTTTAGGGAAATGTTTCTTGGTATTTAAACTACGGTAAGAAAGGAAGAGCAAACACTTAGATGTTGTGTTTGCAATTTGCAGAACTGCACTGAGAAAGCCCCCACTGGTTGTATTTATCAAACTCTGCTGCGTGCCCTCATCCAAAGACCCCTGTCTGAGAGCATCACTTGATTCAGAAATGAACAATTTGGCTCTTGATTTAGGGCAGGGTTTCTCAAGCTCATTGCAGCACTGTTGACATTTGGAGCTGAATCATTCTTTGTGGGCAGGGGCTGTTCTGTGCACTGTAGGATGTTTAGCAGTGCCCTTGACCTCTACCCACTAGATGCCAGTAGCATTCCCAGCCTCACAAGTGTAAAAACTAAAAATGTCCTCAGACATTGCCAAATACCCTGGGGAACCAAATCACCTCCAGTTGAGAACCACTGATTTAGGGCAAGGCTCTCTGGCATCCCAACCACCTCCCCCCATTCCCACCCTCCTACTCCCCTACTCCAGGGAAGCAGTGCTCATCCAGGTTGTCATGACATGCAAATGTGTCACCATCACGCAGGAGAACAAGTGACGGGTTATGAATAACACCCTGAGGTTTGGGAGTGATTCACTTTTTAAAAACAAATCAGAGCAGGTACTAACATAGCAACATCCCTTTCACTCCCTCGCAGTCCAAGATGATTTTCCAAGTGGCCAGAGTTGCCCATCGCTCCTAGCCTGTCTCATGGAGATCACGGCCAGGATGAGGTTAGCTGCTTTTGCTAATCAGCTGTGAGTAGTGTGGCGATGACAAATTATTGCCATGTTTTACTGCCTCATCACATTTGGGTTTGTCTGTTGGATCATGCTGCACACAGATCACGTTGCTGTTCTCGAAGTTCACTTGGAGGAGAACTGGACATCCAAGGCTCTGATGGCCCTGTTGGTCTCATCTCCTTTTCCTCTCTCATCTCTCAACACTGTGCTCCATTCACTTGCTTCTTCCTGGACCTCCAATGCAAATCTTCCTTCCTACACTGCCTGGAGCCCTTTCCTGGCTCCTCTGAATATGGCTGGCTCCTCCTCCTCATGTCTCAGCTCACACATGCCCTTCTCAGAGGCTGGGTGCACCTGACATCTAGCGAACTTGGCCCTCTTCTAGTAGTGAGTCAGCCTCTGTCCAGGGGCTCTGTTCTTTTTCCATAGCATGTGTTACTACCGGCACTCGTGCTGGTGTGTATGTCCCCTGCATACGAGTTGGGTTTCCAGGAAGCCAATGCAGAGATGGAGTTATGGGTTTATTGGGGGAATAGGCAACCTATGAGGGAAAAGGGGAGGGAGCTGGATTGGGCAGGGGGAACCATCAGAATGTGACGGCAACCTGGGCAGTCTCCAGGAGCTTTGGAGCAGAGACTGCCCATTGGAGAAGTCCCGTGTGGGTAGAAATGGGTTGGCCCTTGTGCCACCACCTTGCATAGTCATTAGCTAGGGCTGCCTCAAGGACAGCATGACCTCAGCCTGAAAGCTGACAAGGACCTCGAAGACACCAGTGCAGTGGCTGTCAGCCAGTCAAGCTCCTCTCAGTCAGGCAGCAAGTCCTTTTTGAATGATCTGAGCCATGCATCTCTATGTCTCCCCTTCCAGGGTGGAATGGACACTCCCTGAGAGCAGGAACTTTGTAGATCTTGCTTATGCCTGATCCCATTCCCTACAGCAGAGCCTGGTGCATGGTAGGAGGTCAAACCTGAGCTGATTTTAGTTTTCAGAGAGTCATTTGGTTGCCCTGGTTGCCCTAAACTCAGATTTCTGAGTTTACAAACTCAGAAATAGAAATATTGTAGGCTGGGTGCGGTGACTCACACCTGTAATCCCAGCAGTTTGGGAGGCCGAGGCGGTCGGATCACAAGGTCAAGAGATCGAGAGCATCCTGGCCAACATGGTGAAACCCCGTCTCTACTAAAAATACAACAATTAGCTGGGCATGGTAGCGTGTACCTGTAGTCCCAGCTACTTGGGAGGCTGAGGCGGGAGAATCGCTTGAACCTGGGAGGTGGAGGTTGCAGTGAGCCAAGATCACGCCACTGCACTCCAGCCTGGTGACAGAGTGAGACTCCGTCAAAAAATAAAAAAAAAAAGAAAAGAAAAGAAAAATAAATATTTTAGAAAGACAAGCATGTGCTGCAGGGGGAAATGGCAGAGAACCATTGCTGCAAGGTATCTCAAACCACAGTTCACCCTGCAGTACTTCCAACATTTTGAAAGCTAAAAAAAAAACAAAACAAAAATCATGATGTTGGGGCATCCTGTAACTTGCCTCTTGTAGGGTTAGAAGACGTTAGCTGGGTGACATCTCTCCAGCCAGGTGAGGAGGGGGGAACAGAAGCTCAGGGGATCTCAGAAGAAAAGGAAAACAGAACTATCAGGTGGGTCAAAGGCGCATACCAGGGGGCCATGGGTGCCTGTCAAACCGGAATGGTTATCTGGTCTGGCAGAGCCCAGCATCTTGGGTGGCCAAACAAACCTCAGATACAGTTCCCAGAGATGGGGGGTTGGAGGATATTATGCTTTCCCTTTAGCCTGTCTCTTGCCTCAGTATCTGCCTCTGCCAGAGGATCTGAACTGGGATGGGCTTGTCACCTTGGCTGCTGTCCTTTGATGGGGCAGGTCAAAGTCCAGGACTCCAAGAGAACAGGTTTGGCTGTGCAGAAGCCCGCATGGGTGCAGTGGGCAGGGAGGTGGAGGAGTCTTCTGGCTGGCAGAGATACCCACGGGGCAGGTGCCCAGCAGCTTTGCAGTGAGGAGGGGAGGGAGCAAACTCTATGCACTGTGTGGAGAGGGAGCGGGTGGCAGAGATCTGTCTCGGGGAGGTGCCTGACTCAGAAAGCCAGTGTGAACTCAGTTTACAAACTCAGAAATGCAAGAAATAGAACTCATATTATCTGATAACTCAATTGCACTGGGGCATTTCAGATCCTTCCTACCCTTTTCATGGGTGTTGCCTCTAAGTTCAGGGAACAGGGAAGGCTAACAGTGCTCTGGCAATTAGGGAGTGGGACAGTGTGCTCTCTACATCACATGTCTGCACTGGGCTCATCTGAGACCTCCGACAGGCTACTATGGGTTCCTCAGCCGTTCATTCACCCTGGGCACTGCCGAGTAGTCTTTTGATCCCAACCAGAGGACACGCCTCTGTCCACTTATTCAAAGCACCCTGGTAGTACCCCTGACTTAGTACCTGGCATATCATCTCAGTACTCAGTAGTACCCCTGACTCAGTACCTGGCATATCATCTCAGTACTCAGTAGTACCCCTGACTCAGTACCTGGTATATCATCTCAGTACTCAGTAGTACCCCTGAGTCAGTACTTGGCATATCATCTCACTCTCTGCTTTGAGCCTGGCTCCCTTTGCTCCTCCAACACGGAATCTCTCAGCTCTTATTATCTAAGGGCCGCTTCACTAGACCTCAGCACATGTTCTCCCAAATCTGTTGTATTTGCAATACCTTTCAAAAGCCTTCTTTGAAACTCAAAAACCAGGGTGTATTGTGCTATTTCTTTGATTTGGGGGTGTTATCCAAACTCTGATGCAGCAAATTCAATAGGGCCTCACTAACTAGACAAGGAAAGACCAGGTAGCAAGGAAATATTGTGTGGGGGGAGACAGAGGTGAACATTGGTTAAAATACAAAGAACATCCTCCCAGCACACTTGCTTTGGGAAGCTTTTCTGCCCAGAGCCCAGCTCCTCTCCTGCCTCACTTAAAGGCTCTTCCCCCTTGTCATACAGGTTGCGCTGGCCCAGCCAGGAGAACTAAGCAGTTGGCACTGTCTTCCATTTCCAATGGCAGCAAAAAATGTGTTAATCATCAGGCACCAATGGGAGGCGAGGGAGGCTGGGTCTCTCCATTTCTTTCCATAAGCAAGTCCTTCCTCTGCAATGTGGCCGGACCTCCTTGTAGGCAGTCAGGGGGGCAGGGAAGCAGACCCAGCTCTGGGAGGAACGGCACAGCCCACAGGATAGAAACAAACCTAACGACTGCCATTTTGGGACCTCAAGAGTCATTAAACCCAGACTGAAGTCAGTTTATCTGAATCCTCACCTAGGTGGTGTGTTGATGTGGACGGGCCTCCAAGGCCACCAAAGTCAGAGTGACCCAGGTTTAAGTATTAGCCCTACAGGTTAGTGGTCCTGCAAAACACAGTTCATTTCCTTTGCCTCCATTTCCACATCTTTAAATGGGCATGATATTTGCGATGATTCAATGCAATAATGTTTATAGAACCCTTAGAATCCTGCTTGGCCTGTCTATTCATTCTCAATTAATGTTAATTCTATTCCTTTCTCTTAGGAGGTCCACAGATGAAGAACAGCTCTCATCTCTATGGTCCCCAGTATTTATTTAAAGCTGAGAATTCATAGGTCAACCAAATCACTCCCTGAAAACTAAAATCAACCAAACGCAGAGGCAGAATCACTGAGACCCTCCTAGCATGTCTTTCTTAACTCTCATACCTGAAGGGATGGGTAATTGGGTGTTTCACATTGGCACCGACCCTAACATGGTGTGACTCAATCTCTTGCAATGCTGTGCATTGCTAGGGCACTGATTTCGTTGTTGAGAGTCTCTCACTGGTAAGAAATATTTCCTTATTCAGTATCAATTTCTTCAGCTGATTGGCTCTATTCCACATCTCATTGTTATGGCTCCTCACCTAAGTACAGCTGCAATGCTTTAGAAAAAAATGCCCAGGAAAATTGTTGCCTTTGAGCAGGCCCACCATATAGTGAAACCAAAAGTCTGCAAGAAAAATGGCAGGGAATCACCTTTAAGCCTTGGAGGAAGAATTTGTGAGCACAACTATAGCTCCTTCTTGGCATAAAGCTGTGTTCTGCATTCTTCAAAATTCTCAGATTTTGTGCACTTTGGTTCAAGGTCACAACAAAAAGCCTCTATGCTCTGAAGACAGAGATATGCTGGGATTTCAAGGGCATGGCCAGATTTGAGAGAAAGGAGACCTCAGAGCTTACGACTTGGAAAGCCAGAGTCCAACAACAATGGGTCATTCTCCTGTTTAGGATAAGGGCATGCAAATAGCATGTGAATTGCACATTGCATTTCTCAGATGTGAGTTTTTGGTTGAGGAATGGGGGCTGTTGGCAACACTTCTGGAAATTGAACTATCTTTATCCCGATTCACAGAGTTGTAGCTGAGCAGGGCACAGAGGAGAAAACAGGGCACTGAAATAGGTTAAAAAAAAAAAAAAGAACAAGAAAAAGCTCTGTTACTACATTTCCCCACTTACCTGCCTCTTGTCTGGAGATGATGAATCAGCAATACCACCTGTCAGTTCAACAGGGTGGATTTTACTTATTTTCCGTGTGTTCTTCCGGTGGGGAGCCCAGGCAGAGACAGTGTTAAGAACTGGCCCACTTTTGCAGAACTGTTTTGCCTTCTTTGTGCCAAGTAGAAGAGGCAGGATCTGCACAAAGACCCCTGCAGACTCATGACCTGTCACTCGTAGTTTCCAACCATAGAAAGTCTCAAGGCTCAGGTAGAGGGCTAGACTCAAGAGTTATGGCCGTTAGAGCTGGAAAGAATCTCGGAAATAATTGGATTCACCCAGTACCCTCATCTTACGGATCAAAAAATTAGGGGCCCGGGACTGGAGTGGGAGGGTGCCCAAGAGCACAAAACCAGTTTGAGATGGAAGTGGAGCGCAGACAAAATACATATGCATAGCCAAATGGGAGTGTAATGTTTCAGCCAAAAATCTAGCTGTGGTTGTGCGTGGTTTTTCTCATTAGAATGGCTGCTGTGAGTGTGGATTTCCCTGCTGGCCCCTCTCCACTCTGCCCCACCCTGCTCTGTGCTCCAGGAGGCTAACTGGTATGAACTGCATCAACACTCTCCCTGCCCCCTTGGGCTTCTGGTTGGTTTTGGAAAATGGTGAGCTTTGGTGGGAGATGGGAGAGGGTGAGGCGAGTGAGGCTGGGGTGTTCATTGTATTAGGGTTCTCTAGAGGGACAGAACTAATAGGACAGATGTAGATATGAAGGGGAATTTATTAAGGAGCATTGACTCAGACGATCACAAGGTGAGGTCCCACAATAGGCCGTCTGTAAGCTGAGGAGCAAGGAAGCCATCCCGAGTCCCAAAACCTCAAAGGTAGGGAAACTGACAGTGCATGCAGCCGTCAGTCTGTGGTCGAAGGTCCAAGAGTCCAAAAGCTGAAGAACTTGAGTTCGATGTTTGAGGGCAGGAAGCATCCAGCATGGGAGAAAGATGAAGGCTGGAAGACTAAGTCAGTCTAGTCTTTCCACCCTTCTCTGCCTGCCTTTATTCTGGCCATACTGGTAGCTAATTACATGATGCCCACCCAGATTGAGTGTGGGTCTGTCTTTCCTAGTCCACTGACTCAAATGTTAATCTCCTTTGGCAGCACCATCACAGACACACCCAGGAACAACACTTTGCATTCTTCAGTCTGATCAAGTTGACAGTCAGTATTAACCATCACCGTCCCCTCCCCATTCTTTTTTTTTTTTGAAATGGAGTCTTATTCCATCGCCCAGCCGGAGTGCAATAGTGCGATCTCAGCTCACTGCCACCTCCGCCTCCTGGATTCAAACAATTCTTCTGTCTCAGCCTCCCTAGTAGCTGGGACTACAGGTGCCTGCCACACGCCTGGCTAATTTTTTATTTTTAGTAGAGATGGGGTTTCACCATGTTGGCCAGGCTGGTCTCGAACTCCTGACCTCAGGTGATCTCCCGCCTTGGCCTCCCAAAGTGCTGAGATTACAGGCATGAGCCACTGTGCCCAACCGTTCACTCCCCATTCTATCCCCCTGTGTGGTCACTTGCAGTTGCTCCCTCGAGGGCAGTACTGGAGCCCTATGGGTGGCACTATCCTGCATGACACACCTTGTATGATAACCCCTTTACTAACTCGCCTCAGAATCACCTAACTTGAGTGTGTCATTTATTTCCTGCCAAGACCCTAAATGATACCATAACTGAAGGTTCAATGGAAAAATTTTAGCATTATGATGGCATTTGCTAACAATCTTGCTTACACACTCCTTAATAGTAAGCTAAACTTTTGACAGGCACCACCCAGGAGAATTTGGGGACTAGAGAAGATGGGAAAATTCTGAAATAATGACAGGAACTAGCCTAAGTTTACCCACTTTCTTTGTTTATTGTTATTGTTATTGTTGCTGTTACTGTTATCTAAAATCATATAGATGACATGTGACTACATTCTGGTTAGAAACAACAGGATCCGTATATATAGGTTGACTAATTCCATCTCTTTTGCCCCACCACCCATCTCACTTTCCTCCTCTGGGTAACCACTAGAGCAGCCTTGTGTACTTTATTCTGGTCTTCTTTCTGGACACACATACACACAGTGCACACAAACACACGAATGAAGATAGAGCTTACAGATTTCGCTTATAGTATGCTATAGTCTGGATGTGTCCTCCCATAATTCATATGTTGAAATTCTAACCCCCAAGGTGATGTACTGGGGGTAGGGCCTTTGTGAGGTGATTAGGTCATGAGGATGACACCCTTGTACATGGGATTAGTGCCCTTATAAAAGAAGCCTCAGGAAGCTATTTCCCCCTTTTGCCATATGAGCACATCGCAAGGGGTCAGCAGTCTGCAACCCAGAAAAGGACCCTCACCAGAACCCAACCATGCTGGTGCTCCGACCTTGAATCTCCAACTTCCAGAACGGTGAGAAGTAAATTTCTGTCATATATAAGCCACTCAGGCTATGATATTTTGTTATAGTGGGCTGACCAGGCTAAGACATAGTATATGCATAGTTCTGCCATTTCCCCATCAGTGTATATGGATACCTTATTCTTTTGTAACTGCAGTATATTCCATAGCATGGATATGTGATAAGTGATTTAACCATTTGCTACAAGTGGATAGCCTCTGGTTCAACTTCTACATATAGTTGACTCTTGAACAATGTAGGAGTTAGCGGTGCTGAGCCACTGGGTAGTTGAAAACCTGTGTATAACTTTTGACTCCCTTGAAACTTAACTAATAGACTTGTATTGACCGGAAGACTTACCAGTGACATAGACATTATTTTAACACATATTTTGCATGTTATATGTACTATATTACTGTATTACTACGATAAAGTAAGGTAGAGAAAAGACAATGGTATTAAGAAAATCATAAGGATAATTACCATTTGACCCAGCAATCCCATTACTGTGAAGGAATCCCGTTGCTGTGAAGGCATTTTGTGGATGTCATTAACATCAACAATCAGTTGACCTTGAGTAAAGGAGATTATCCTTGGGAATACGGGTGGGCTTCATCCAATGAGTTGAAGGCCCTAAAAGCAAAATCTGAGGTTTTCTAGGGAAGAAGAAATTCTCAAGAGTATAGCGTCAACTCCTGGCTAGGTTTCCAGCCTGCCAGCTTGCCCTACAGATTTTGACCTCAAGATTGCAACATCCACAATTGCCACGCTATTGGCCTGCCTTACAGATTTCAGACCTCCCAGTGCCTACAATTGCTTGAGCTAATTTATTAAAATAGATTATCTGTCTATCATCTATCTCTCTATGTATGTATGTATCTATCTATCTATCTATCTATCTATCTATCATCTATCTATCATCTGTCATCTACTATTAGTTCTGATTCTCTGGAGGACCCTGACTGATACAGAGTTTTAGTACTTTGCCCATGTTTCAACTTTAAGAATTGGGACTGTAAGACTCAGAGGCTGCTGAGGCTGCAGAATAGAATCTCACAAAGCCATTCCGGCCCAGGTCCTGCCTGCTGCTTCCAGAGATACCTCACTGCTCCTGCTCCTATGCTCAGATATATCTGGCCTCTGGGTTTCCTAGCTGGCTGGTCCCTGTCCTCTGTCAGCAAGAGAGATCTTCTCCAATCCTTCCTGGTGTCTGTTCATACCATCCCCACGACAAGTCAGTGTCATTGTTTTGTGATCCCGGTCATCCGCGGACAGGCGTACGTCCATGGGCCTGCCACTTCTGACTCCCTCCTTCCCAAGCCATCAGCTCCAGGAGCCTGCCCAGCTGTCTCAATTGGGTCACCTGCTGGAATTCCCCACTAGTGACGACTTCTCCTCACGGGTGCTTGAGGAAGGCAAGACCAGCACAGGTTGCATTTCAGGAAAATCACTCATGATCGATCCTCATTTCCCCATTGAACCATCAGAACACACACGGTTCCCCATCACAGCAGCAAAATGAAAAGAAAAAGAAAAGTGCTTTGGAAAAGATTTGTCCTCTTAAAAAAAGTAATAAAAATAAGACTTTTTTTTTTTATTAGATAAGACCTCTTAGGCAATTCAGCTTTGGGGTGAGGAAGAGGTGGAAACCTCGCCAGAACAGGTCTCCGAAGTTTCCTGTTTTCAGGCAAGCGAGGAGCAGAGTGCAAACATCCTTCTTCATTTACGGTCTTTGTTCTTGCTCAGTCAGTGTGCTGTGCGGCAGGGTGGCCTTCCAGGCGCATGCTCCCATCTGCGTTATCTGCCTCAGATCAAAAGAGAAAATGCATGAGAATGTGCTCGGAAGGCCCGGATAACGCATACATGCCAGCTATAATCATAATCATGAGTGCGTGGGCTGGGACCTCTTAGGGAATCTAAGACTGTGTCTCTTTCTCTTCGTTCTGTCTCCTCTGGTCTAACACTCATTGCATGTTAATGGATCAGCACTAGGCTGAGCACTGGGTGAGGGGCTCCTCCCCGATGGGTCCGTTTATGAACCAAATCGAAGGATGAGAGTTTCCGTTTCTCCCAGAGAACACGATGACTAAAGAATTCATTCATTCAGCACCTTTGAGCATCCACTCTTCGGATTCTATCTGTGAAACTGCCTCTGCCTTATCCCCAAAGATCTAAGAAATCCATAGTCATTTGCCCAAGACAGTCCTAGTTGGAGAGTAAACCCTAGGGTCTCACTGTTTATTGCCCCTCTGGGCAGCCCAGAAACAGCCAAGGACTTCTCCTAGGCACTAGGATGAGGCTTGGCACTGAGAAGCACGCTTGCAAAGAAATGTTGTTCTCAAATGAATTTGGCTATTCAATTGTCTTGGGAATTTGAAGCTGATGTAAAGTACAAGGCAGGGATCTGGGAAGGGCTATGTTTGGCTTCCCGTACAACCCCCGCCGAGTGGTTGAATGTTCAGGAAGAGTAAGCAACCAGTGATAGATGGAGGTGGAGTTGGGGACAATGTCCTTGTACCATGAAAAATTAGCCCCAGCTTTTAACCCAGCAGCGAGGTGCTGGGGATTCAGGTTAAGGTCTTCATGGAAGAAATTGGGCTTCAGGGCAGTGGCCGAGTTAAGTGAATAAACAAGTGTGGAAAGAATCAGTCTCCGAGCCTGATATTTTGGGCAAGATGTTGCCACACGCCTAGTGGGCTGGATGGCTAGGAATACGTGTCATTTATTTAGAATTTGGCACACTGGGAAGTATATTTGCGTATGTTCCCGCTTAGGGCTCACAGCAATGGGAGGTAGGAAGGATAGGTACTCTTATCCATGCTCTGTTATTTTTGAGGATGAAGAAACTTTTCCAAGCCTGCACAGCAAAAAGGCAGCAGAATTCAGAGTGTCAGTGGGCTCGACTCGAAGCCCAGTGCTCTTTTTACCTCGTTATCACGGAGGCCGTTTTTGAGGACTGGCAAAAGCACTTCGCATTCTGATAGGGGCTTGGCACTCTCTGCAAAGTGAGTTTGCTTATGGAACCAAGGTTGGGGTTTTGCTGCAGCACTATTGTACTGTGAGTTGGGAGATGGGGGCAAAGCGGCTGTCACAAAACTGATGTTCTAAGGGATGGTGCTGGCTGATTTTCATTTCCAATTTGCAGGACTCCTGCCCAGCACACAGCCAGGGGCAGGAACCCAGCCCTGGACGCGGGGAGCAGAGGCCAGCCATGCAGGCGGTGTGCAGTGTGGCGAGAGCGCGGCAGGGCTGGCTTCTCACTACGTGATTGGGAGCATGCGGAGGCAGGGCGGTTGAACTGCGGGTGACCCCGCGAAGCAAGGAGGCTAATTAAAGCTTCTCTTCCCCACACTTCAGTCACAAGCCCCTCCTGCCCTTCCTCCTGATGGTGCAGCTGATAAGGAGGGATTGAATTTATGAAAAGCGATGAAGATGTTTGGATAAGCCCCGGTACCAAGGCAAGCCGGCCGAACGAGTTAGGGCCTGACAGAGGCAGCAGGGTAGCTGAGAGCGTCCTTAGGGGCAGGCAAGGCAAGGAGCAAAGGGAAAGGGAACCAAATGCTAAACGTGACAGCCCGCAGGCCTGGCCTCGGACTGCACACCTTGGCAGTTCAGGTGGAAATGGGCTTGCTGAGAGCTGGCTCTGCTGAGATCACTGGGCTTGCAGCCGACAGCTCTCAGACCTGCCACTGACTCTCCTGAGAGTAAACAGGAGGATATGAGGCTGATGAGTGGGAAAGCGGGGAGACTAGAACCTCCTGTCCAGAGACACAGAGGTTAGATGGCTGAGGGGAGGAATAATGAAGATGACAATAGCCATCTTTTGTGAGCATTTGCCACGTGCCGGGTGCAGTGCAAAGGGCTTTCTATGTAATATCTTACTTAACCCTTTCTCATGAATGGTGTGGTTGTTCTCATGCCCATTGCATGGATGTGGAAAGTGAAGCTCAGAGAGGTTAGGTAACCTGGCCAAGGTCACACAGCTATAAGGGATCTAGGAATCAAAGCCAAACAGTGAATTGAAAAAAAAAAAAAATCAAGCAGTGAGAGTCTGGAGTCTTTTAACACAAAAGTTAACCTGCTCCAAGCCAGTCCACGGTGCCACATGGCAAGGTATGTTTACCAGGATTGCAGGGTGAGATCTAACTTTTATCCCAGGCAGGCTTGATGCAGCCATTGTCCAGGTGGCTCCTTACCTGCCCCTCTCTATTGGCCCCTCTGGCCTTCTGCAAGCGGTTACAGGGAGCAGGTGCTATCTGCAGACCCGGAATTCTCCCACCCCAAACTCTCAATGTGGGCTATGGAAGCACCAGTTTCCAAGGTCTTTAGAAGGGAAATGCCCCAACATCTGCCCAACCCCAAACACCCATGCCCTGCTGTCCCAGAGGAGCCCTGGGGTTCTTATGGCCACCCGGTCTCCCGGCCTGGCCCACCTGGCCCCGCTCAGGGCTCCTTGCAGCTTTGCTCCTCCTAGGTGCTGCCTACTCCTGATCCTGCGCGTGATTCCTGGGTAGATGATGGAGGCAAGTGGCTGCCTCTGGTGTCCCTGAAGCTGGGGGTGGGTCCACGAGGAAGGCAGGCTAGCTGGCACAAGTATAATGTCCTATGAGATGGATGTGTCACTAACCTCTAAATTAAAAGGGACACCCCCAACCCCAGCATGCTTGGGGAGAAGGTAAGTGCAGAGGCAGGAGTGGGTGTCCTC
This sequence comes from Nomascus leucogenys, assembly GCF_006542625.1. NCBI lineage: Eukaryota > Metazoa > Chordata > Mammalia > Primates > Hylobatidae > Nomascus > Nomascus leucogenys. The sequence continues at coordinate 51,717,440 of NC_044394.1, forward strand.
AGCAGAGTTTCCCTAACTCGAATCTCCCGGGTTGTGACTTTCTCCTGCCTCCTAGAAACCAGCCTTGGAGTGAGGCCGGTAAGCTGCACCTGCAGAGATGGGTCTTCCCAACACGGAGTTGTCTTCCTCCCCAGCTTGCTCGCCTTCCTCCCCAGCGTTGCTCATTCATAAAATGAGGACTCAAACCATTTGAATTAGCCAAATTTCATAGCATGCTCATTTCAGCCAACTCCAAAGTCAAAGTCAAATGTGCTCATTAATACATTATTTTGAACGCCGGATTTTCCATCCATTTCTCGGTTTTTGGGAATGCATTTTCACCAAGAAGGTAACACTATGATCCAGATAATTAAGGCCAGGACCATCTCGTTTGGTCTGGTCTGATCCAGTTGGGGCTGGGAGGTAGTCAGAAAGAATAAAGCCAGGATGGAGGGAATGTCTGTGCATTTTGATATAAAATACCCACCATTCTGGTTAAATGCAAGGCACGATGTATAAATCAGCCTGAGTCATTTAAGTTAACAGTTCAGACTTGGCTTTAATATTGGTCATGGTGCCCACGACTCACTTCATTAGTGTCAGTTTAACAGTTGGTTACATGGGCCAGGGGTAATATTAATGATTACTTATTAGTTAAGTGGACATGGAGCTTTTACATAAAATGCCAGTGGCACAGAGACCTTTCCAATGGCTGTGCAGGCTGTGATGGGCAGGGTAGGGCTGTGGGCCTGGGAGAGTTGGAGCTCCCAGGAGGATGGCTTACAAAAGATCCCCTGAACCCCAGCAGGTCTGGCTGGGCCTCACCTGGAGCTCAGCCCAGGAGGCCCCTGGAAAGGTGAGCTGTCGCCCCTTTGGGGCCAAATCATTGTCTGAGCAAGAGCTTTCTCTGCAGAACCAGAGACCAGCCTAGGAGGCAGCTCCCTAGAGCCCAGAAGAAATGGAGAGAATGGCCCCTGGGCCTCCCTCCTGGAGAAGCTGCCTGTGCAGTCTGGATTGGGTTTTTCTTGTGCCAAGAGGGGAATGCCCACCGATGATTTACGCAGACATTTATAGAAAGCATACGGATTTGCTCATTCATAAAATGGAAGAACAGTGTGTTTTCTGCCCTGGCTGGGCTCTGGGGCAGCTCTCAGGGTAGTGCGGCTGATTGTAATCATTTCTGGACATGCCCTGATTTGCCTGCGGGGAGAAGGCCAAGGTTGCATGGGAACAGGCCACAGATGGAGCCCCAAGTACGGGCCGCCTGCCCCGTGGAACAGGGCCAACTTGAACTGTTAGAAGGGTCCTCTCCAGGTCCTGCTGTCCCTCCAGCCCTCCACCTTGCCATGGCTCCTTCCACTCCTCCATCTTCCAGAGCCTCCTGGCTGCTAGGAAGGCAGCAGCCGGGTCAAGTGACGTGAAGACATGGGGTTGGTGGCGGGGGCGCCTTGTGAGAATGCAAGGGAAAGCGGATTCTTCCTGGCCTGCCTGGTCAGTCAGGTAAGGGGCTTCTATGCAGCCTGAACTGACGCTGGCTGGCAGCCCTGTAGGAGCCAAGGTCAGGTCTTCTTCTACCTAAGCAGCCAGTGTCTCGGATGAGCTGACTGTTGACTCAGGGTTTCAGCATCTTCTCCACGTCTGGCCCAGCAGCCTTGTCCCTCGGTAGGTGAATGGGCAGTAGAGAACTAGCTTGTCAGAAGCCACGGACCAACAGTGAGGGATTTTATTCAGGGCTGCTCTGACCCCCAGCTCTGATGTCAAGGGCTATGGCACGGGCTCTGGGGAGGAATGTGTGTGGTGCTAGTGGATCTGGGCTGTGGTTTTTTTTTTTACAGAGTTTCACTCTTGTCACCCAGGCAATGGTGCAATCTCGGCTCACTGGAACCTCTGCCTCCCGGGTTCAAGCGATTCTCCTGCCTCAGCCTCCCAAAGTAGCTAGAATTACAGGCACCCGCCACCATGCCCAGTTAATTTTTTTTTTCTTTTTTTTGGGTATTTTTAGTTGAAATGGGGTTTCACCATGATGGCCAGGCTGGTCTCGAACTCCTGACCTCGTGATCCGCCCACCTCGGCCTCCCAAAGTGCTGGGATTACAGGTGTGAGCCACCACGCCCGGCTGACCTGGGCTGTTTTAAGTGAATGATCCAGCTGGGCAAAATGTACAGTGGTGTCTTTTCTGTTTTCCACCCCCCTCTTTCAAGCCAAAGGCTCAGGAACTTGGTCAAAGAGGTTGGAGGCGTGGGCCAGATGACCCATCCCAATCCCGTCCCCTGAGGAGTGAGTTCGGGCAATGCTTCACCATGGGCATCCTGGAAAGTCCTGTGGGAGCCCTGAACAGGGCAGGAGGAGCACAGAAAAGACGGAGAAGGAAGACTGGAGAAGGAAAAGAAAGGACAGGGATGGGGGTGGGCCAAGGCAGAATCCATGAGTCTGCTCCGGCTGCCTGCACAGAACACTATAGGCTGAGGGGCTTACACAGCAGACATTTATTTCTCACAGTTCTGGAGGCTAGACACCCAAGATCGGGGTGTCTGCAGGTTTTCTTTTTTCTTTTTTTTTTTCCTCCCGAGGCCTGTCTGTGGCTTAAAAACTGGCTGTCTTCTCCCTCTCGCTGCATTCTCACCTGGCCTTTTTCTCTGCTTGCACATATCTGTGTCCTAATCTCTTCTTCTTATTCTTTATTTCTTTTTTTTTTTTTTTACATTCCAGCTGGTCTGTTTTCTTTTATTAAAAGTCAATTTAATTTAATTTAAAAAATCAACAAATAGCAACAAATAGTAACTGTACATATTCATGGGGTACATAGTGATGTTTTGATCCATGGAATGTAGAGTGATCAGATCAGAGTGATCAGCATAGCCATCATTTCAAACATTGATCTAATCTCCTCCTTTTATAAGCACATCAGTCATATTGGATATGGTCTCACCCATATCACCTCATTTTACCTTAATTACCTCTTTGAAGGCCTTTTCTACAAATACAGCTGTGGTTTCAAAATATCGAGGCTTCTTCTGGTCACTGGGCTAAGCACAAGTGGAAAATACGTTGTCTAAGTTCAATCAATCCTCAGGTTATGATACAGGATCAAACTCTGCCTGAAAACAGTTCAAAAGCTATGGAAACACATTATTACATCCTTCTGGCCCAGGTTTATTAATCGTATGTTGTAGCTTTAGCTCTAGTGATTTGCATTAAATAATTATAAGGACAGGTGAGCTTAGAAAAAAAAAGAAAAATACATTGTCTAATTTAACCATAACACAGCGCTGAGATGTTGGTATCATCACCCCCATTTACTGAGGAAACAGGTGCATGGAGGTTAAAGGAAATTGTCCCAGATGCCTGATTCCAAAGCCCCATCTCTTAAGCAAAACAAAAATGCAAGGATACTGGAAGGAAAGAATCCAAGAATAAGGGTTGTGTGGTGCCGGCATCAGAAACCACCCTGCACTCTCTGCAGCCCTCTGGCCTCCCCGTTTTGCTTAGGTGGAAACCACTGTTCTCTACAGTCCTGTTATGAGGGGCCAGTGACTCTGGTGTCCCCTCTAACTAGCACTGCCTAACCCACGTGGAAGCTGATAATTTCCTGTCCCTGGAGAGACCTTAAGGCAAGGCTCCTGATTTGGGGGAACCTCAGTGTTGCCATATGTACAATGGGAGTGGAGAAACCTCACCCAAGTATTATTTATTAGAATATCAGCATAGGGGGATGGAGTAATCTGACAAAGAATTGGACAGCACTGGCACCAAAAATGAAGATGGTCATAGGGACTCTTGTGTCCAGGCTGTGAAAAACTGCACAGAAATCCACAAGAACTTTAAGAATGTGGCATGCAGAGCTGCACTGGTGGAAGGAAATCATGTCTTCACGTCTCTGTCTTGTGCCTCTACATCCTTTTCTTTTGGCTCCAAGAATCTGTTCTGAAAGGGAACCAGCACTTTACATAGAGTTGATTCTTTGAGTTGGTTTGTTTCTTTTCTTTTCTTTTCTTTTTTTTTTTTTTGAGACAGAGTCTCACTCTATTACCCAGGCTGGAGTGCAGTAGTGTGATCTCGGCTCACTGCAACCTCTGCCTCCAAGGTTCAAGCGATTCTTGTGCCTCAGCCTCCTGAGTAGCTGGGGTTACACCACCAAGCTCAGCTAATTTTTATATTTTTAGTAGACATGGGGTTTCACCACATTGGCCAGGCTGATCTTGAACTCCTGACTTCAAGTGATCTGCCTGCCTCAGCTTCCCAAAGTGCTGGGATTAGAGGCGTGAGCCACCGCACCCGGCCTAGGAACAGGATATTTGTATCATCTTAAAATGTGTCCTTTCTGACTGCTTATTAATTTGCAAGGGAAGAGAAAACCCCACAAAAGCAGCTATTATTTGCGGGAAAACTGGGCAGTATCATAAGCAGGGGATCAAAAATACAATCACCCAAGAGGGCAGATGACATCTTGTGCCTCCAGAAGGGACACCATGAGGACATAGCATCACCTAGTAGCACAGCTGCCCGGAATGTACAAAGTCTATCTGTTCACCAGGAAACATCAGACAGAAGCCCCAGGTGGAACAGTCTATTAAAGGAAAAGAGGTGTAAGGTGGGACTGTATTCTTTAAAAACATGATTATAGTTATAAAAGGGTGAGAAAGCTGTGCAATGTTTCAGTTTGGAGGTGGCCAAAGAGTCAAGGCAGCTTAATGCAACGCCAGTCTCTAGATTGGATTCTAAGCTGGAGGGAAACCATGGCAGAAAGGAAAGTATTACATTAATTGACAAAACTGGAACATAGGCGGAGATTAAAGTTTATCAATGCAAATTTGGGAAGTTGGTAACTGCACTGTGGTTATATAAGAGAATATTGTGAATCCCAGAACTCTGGGAAGCTGAGGTGGGTGGATTGCTTGAGTCCAGGAGTTCGAGATCAGCCTGGACAGCATGGCAAAACCCTGTCTCTCTATACACAGACACACACACACACACACACACACACACACACACACACACACACACACACAAAGCTGGGCATCACCATGCCTGTAGTTCTAGCCACTTGGGAGGCTGAGGTGGGAGGATTGCTTGAGCTGTGGGGAGCAGAGGTTTCAGGGATTCGAGATTGTACCACTGCACTCCAGCCTGGGTGACAGAGCGAGACCCTGTCTCAATAAAATAAAATGTTAATAATAGAAAACCCTAGGTGAAGGGTATACAGGCATTTCTTTTACTATTTCTGTAACTTTTTATAAATTTGAAAATTTCCCAAATAAAAGGTTTAAAACATGGCCCAAAAGAGAGAGCATGCATTGCAGGAGCGCCGCCTGGCATTCTGGTGTGCCGGATCAATTTTTCTTGACACCGTGAAAGGATCAGCATCCAGTTGGTAAAATAACCAAATCCTGCCACTCTAGTCCACCTCCTCATCCCCGCCAGCTGCCTGGTACCAGCTTCATTCCCAGTGTCTGGCTTTGGCTTGTTTCTGCTGTCTGCAATGCCTTCCCTCTTCTTTCTGCCTTCCTGGCTCTTGTCTATTCTTCAGAGCCCATTTTGAGCCCATCTCCTCCATGAAGCCTTCCTGGACTGCTGCAGCTCACAGTGTATTTTCCCCAAAGATACAAGACCAATTTTACATGTCTTTGTGTGATCGTCATTAATGCTGCTGCTGAATACTTTTAGCTTTTTGATTATGGTGAATTAGTTAGGACTGTACTTCCTGGCCCTTGTCGGGGTTGGGTGGGGTCATGTAACCAGTTACGGCCAATGAGTTATAAGCGGCAGGGTGTGTCACTTAAGGGCTGGGGCCTCCTTTTCATCTTCGCTGGTGACCAGCAATAATATTCCAGTCATGGCTGCTCCATCAGCCTGGGTCAGAGAGTGGCCACAGCATGGAGCGGAGTCGCTAGCTGACTTGCAACGGACATGTAGCAAAAACAAGAAACAGACCTTTGTTATCTTAAGCCATGGGGATTTGGAGGTTGATATGGTTAGGCTTTGTGTCTCCACCCAAATCTCATCTCGAATTGTAATCCCCAGGTGTTGAGGGAGAGACCTGGTGACAGGTGATTCGATCATGGAGGCGGTTTCCCCCATGCTGTTCTCATGATAGTGAGTGAGTTCTCACAAGATCTGATGGTTTTATAAGAGGCTCTTCCCCTTTCACTTTCTACACATGCTCTCTTACCTGCTGCCATGTAAGACATGACTGTTTTCCCTTCCACCATGATTGTAAGTTTCCTGAGGCCGCCCCAGCCGTGTGGAACTGTGAGTCAATTTCTTTATAAATTACCCTGTCTCGGGCAGTTATTTATAGCAGTGTGAGAATGGACTAATACAGGGGTCATTCATTCTCTTATCTAACCTATCCTGTCCTGCACTTATGCATCATACCTTTACAAATGTTGTTCCCTCTACTTAGAATGTTCCCCCTCCTTTCACCTGGCAAGCGATCATTAATCTTCCAAAGCCCTGTTCGAGTATCACCTCCTCGCTAACGTCCTCTAGAGTTAGAAACATCCTTCCAGGCACTGCTTCTGTTTGGTCATTCAACATATTGTGTGTTTACTGTATAGCAGGCGCTATGCTAGGTGCTGGGTTCATACAGCTTCCATACAACCAAGCCCCTGCCTTCCTGGGGCTTCCATAGGGAAGACTTAAGTTTACATCTTCAGTCTCCTTCTCTTGATATAAATGCCACGAGGGTAGAACTCAGATCTAGTCATGTTTGTATTTCAGCACCTGGCAAAGAGTAGGACGCCAGTAACTATTTACTAAAAGTCAGAGTTGCACCTCTTTTTTTTTAAGCAACCCCAGCCCTCATCCATCCTACTCGTGTATGCAATTCACACATGTTTTCACGACCCCTGTTTTGTCCCCCTTCCTGGATCTCGGGCCCTTTGGGAGTGAGGCTGTGCCTTACCGTTCTGTGTGTGTGAGTCAGAGCTGCTGGTCCAGGGAGGCCTGGACACACACGAGCTCTGCAGCAGATGTCTTGCTCACAGCTCATAGAAATGGGGATGGAGACCATCATAAACTCATTCCAACAATGACATTACTTATGCAGAAAGTGGCAAGCAGGTGACATTGAGATCAAAGGCTTTCCATCTGCAGGTGCTGCTACTGTGTTGTGGGCTTGTCCTTGGGAATGAACAGTAGACTGGAGACAGAGTCCTAGGCATAGCCCCAGAGTCACTGGTAACTCTGTTGGTCATTGGGCTGGTCCCGTCCCTTCTCTGGGCCTTGATGTCCAGTTCTGCAAAATGGGGAGTGGATGGGGGATCTTCACTTCTCTGTTTCCTCAAAGGCAACCTAAGTGGGTTCATGTGGGATAACCCCAGAAAGATCCCAGGAGGAGCATGTGGGGGAACCTGCTTTTTATGCATTGTTTAAGGGGAGGGAGAACAGCTCTGGCCTGGTCCAAGCCATTGCACACACTGTCCTTGTGGCCTGGACTCCCGGGAGCATTTCTGGCATTTGGGGGGAAGGTTTGAGTGTGCTATTTTCCAAGCAGTGCTGCTTCCCCGTCCCAAGAGAAAAAAACTGGCAGAGGAGAGCCGTGCCCTCTCACCCCTCCTCTCTGCATGGTGGTAACACTTCAGTGGGCTCTCTAATGAGCCTGCACCCCTCCCTAAAGCCATGGCTTGTTTGCTTCTCCCAGGAGCCTGGCACTAAGCCCTAGATGCTGTCATTGTCTTGGGGACAGACTCCCCTCTCCCCAGCGCCTTACATGGCTCACACCACTAGGTTGGGCAACTTTGCCCCGAACCAGGCTCGCGCTCTGGAGATCCTTGAGCGGTTCCTCCATCCCTGGTGGCTGCTGAGAGCAGCGCAAATCGGCTCAGCTGGTGCTGTGTGCACGTGTGCGCCTTTCCGTCTGGAAAGTTCTCAGGCTGGGCAAGGGGGGCCTATCTGCAGACATTTCATTCACAACTTGTTGTTGGTCAGTATTTCTCTTCCAAGGGAGGCGGAGGTGTGGTTGCAAAATAAATCTTAGTTTTTCTTTCTCCTCCCCAAAGAAATCATTGTGTTGTAATGCGGGGAGAGCCCGAGCCAATGACATTTTTATGGGGCTGCCTCTGGTGAAGACTGTAGTGTCTGCTCGGGCCATCCAGAGGGTCCGTAGATCTCTTTCTCTCTCCCATCGCCATCCCCCGCCCCCTTTCTCTCACAGTAATACAACTTCAGTTCAATACTTGTCTAGAATTCTCAGTGGGGCTACCTAGGCTAAGAGGGGGTGGGGGCGGGGGAGATGACATCATATCCTCACCAGCAGATTGGCTGCTTGCAGGCTTCAGGAATGATATCATCTCGGCTTGTGCCTCCCCACCCCCCTTTACTTCCAGTCCTTTCCTGGCCGGGCAAGTCCCCCCTCCCCAGCACCCCACCCCAGGATACCCCGTTGCCTTGGAGACCACAGTTTTCCACCCCGTTGTCTGAAGGAATGGCAATTCATTATATGTGTGACGTGGGGGTGAAGGGTGCAGGGAGGGAGACCCGGGCTGGACGGTTGGGAAGGAAGGTCGTGGACAACAAAATAATGAACAAAAATATGTTTCACGCATGAGAAGCTGTCCGAGATGGTAGTGAGGGAGAGGTCATGGCAAACGGTGTTTATGGCACCGAAAAGTGAAGATTCAAAAAAAATAAAACCCAAGGAGAGGCCAAGATAGTGTGGAAAATATCCACCCCCTCCCAGAGACAGCTCATTAGGAAGGTTTTGGAGGGAGACTCGCAGGAGGTCAGGGGCTGCTGTGTTATCTTTGGAGGAAAGTCCATCCCTTCTCTTCCCCTCCGCAGATGTATCCAGTGAAACAACTCTCTCCCCAGCAAGCTTTTCTCAGGGAGCAGGCAGTTTCTTGAGAAAATGAACCAGATGAGGATCCACCCACCTCCAGAAACAAAGACTGTGGCTGTCTCCAAGAATGAGGCACCAGTCTCTTAGTTGGTATCCCCAGACCAAGGTGGGAGGGAAGCATTGCCCATCCAGGTTGTATGTGGTGTGTGTCTGTATCTGGGCGTGTTTCCATGATCTGTGGATGAACTGCATATGCCAATCATGTTCACTGGGGAATATTTCAATCCTGATTTCCCTAGGACAGGTTAAAGACAGCAGCTCACAAGCTCCCCTGGGTCCTGTCCTACCTCCTCACATACCTTCCCCACTCTTGACTCTTTCCAGAGGCACTCAATCTCTCTGCTTGCACTGTTCATATGTGTCTATTTATTGTATTTCTTTAGGTGTGTTTAATGTTGATTTTCTTGTCCGGGGCATTCTTTAGATTCAGCAGTTCAAGGTTTGAGGTTTAGAGTATTGGTGGGGACTCCTGGCAGGGATTCTACTTTTTTGGATCCCTAATGATGTGTCAACCCCCAGCTCTGTCTCTTCTTGGCCTCTCATGGGCTGCCTCTGAGGCTGTTACAGGTGATTCTGAAACTACAGCTTTCTAGTTAGAAGGAAAATAAGCACATGGCAAAAACAGATGTTAAATAGGTACCCGCACCTACCTGAGTGTTGAAGAATGTTGGGTAATAAGGGGAGAGTCAATAGATGCATTTAGGAACAGATTGTTTTAAAATGTGTGTGCAGAAATTGGTGTATATTTTTTCCCTATGTCTACAACATACTAGCAACTCAATAAAAGTTGGCTATTGTTATCTTCTTGTTTATTCTTACAGATTTTGTCAGCTAAAAGTGCATTTTTAAATACTAGCTAAAATGGATGAAAACTATATACACTATACACAAACATACACATACATATGCGGGTCTGTGTGTACGTGCATGTCTCTCTCTATACATATATGTCTCTGTGTGTGGGTCTGTGTGTGTGTGTCTATGTGATTGCATTTCCTTATTTCTGTTTTTGAGCTTTCTCAAGTGTTTTGCAGTGAGTAGGTATTACAAATATAATCAGGGAAAAGAAGCTATTTTAAAAAATCGGTCATTGGGCAGGATGTTCCAAAGAGCAGATTAATGTAACTTCCAAGATGAAGTAACCGGATGTCTGTCAACTCAGAAAACAAGGTATGCGTTTGTCCCCTGTGGGGTGGTGACGTGAACCTCTCTGGAGTCCTGTGGCTCCTCTTCATTCTGCCTTGGCCTAATTTCTCTGCTTTAGAGGAAACGCAACTCCTCTGAGTGCCAGGAATGGAGGTGATCTCGGGCAGCCTTCTAATCCATCCTCCTCCCATCTAAACTGAAAAGTGGATATTAATCCAAGATTTCCACAATCTGTCACCTCAGAATCCACATGCCCAAAACCAAAGTCATAATTTCTGAAACTATCTCCTACCACCCCCTAAAGTTCCTGTGTTTGCCCCAAGAACCACTATTTTTATCCAAGCCAAAACATGTAAAGTCATTTTTGATTACTCTCCGTATGTCAGTCTCCAAGAGTCACCAAGAACAGTTCATGTTTCCTTCCAAGTATGTCATTGTAGTCATCCTTTCCACTGTCCCACTTTTCTGATTCAAGCCATTTCTTTCAAATTCCAGCTTAAACACCTTCTCCTCCATGAAGACTTCCTTGATCACTCTTGTCTTTACAGATGAACGGCTAACTGGAATACCAACAGAATAAACAGACTTTAGTCCTGCCATCCACCCTGGCCCATGCAGCCTGGCATTGTTTAGGGGATCACATCTGGCTTCCCACCCAGGCCACATGACTTTGGAGAGCAAGACTTAGTCAGGTCATATAGTAGGAGCTCAATATAATTTATTGGTTAGACAAGAGGAAACCACTTCTTCTCTTGGCAAGCTATGTTGGTATTTTACCTTCTTCCTTTTATAGATATACCCTCCCAAACACCTGCCCTGAATGCCACCCATTTAATTTAAGCTAGCTTTTCTCTCTCTTTCCTAGTCTAATTTCTCATATGTTCTTGTCCTTTAAGATATTGATGAAACTCTACCTAAGCTCCACCTTTAGAGTTTATTCTCCCAGTAAGTAGTTCCATATTCTCTTAGTTGATTTGAAAGACAGGACAGTCCAAGGTTTAAGGGTGTGGATTCTGGAGCCAGACCACCTAGATCCAGGGGTGTAATATGGTAACAACTAGCCACACGCACCATGTAAATTTAAATACGTTACAGTTAAATGAAATTTAAAATTCACTTCCTCAGTCACACCAGTGACTTTCAAGGACTTAATAGACATGTGTGGCCAGTGGTGACCCCACTGGAAGGCACGGACATGGGACATGTCCATCACTGCAGAAAGTCCTAATGCAGAGCACAGGCTAGATCCACTGTGTGTGCAACTGTAAGCAGAAATACTGTATTTGACTTTCTGGGCCAGTTTCCTCATGATTCCTGCCTCGTTGAGTTGTTCAAGCCTTAAATGAGTGAATACACATAAAATGCTTGGAATATGTCTAGTACATAACCACCACTCACTCATAGTTAGTTGTTACATTCTGTGCAAGCTTGTGTTCTAGCTATCAATTCATCCCTGTGACCTCATCATGGGTCTGTCTTGCATTATTTGGTAACAGCATTCTCAGGGCCTTCTGCCAAGGACCCTCTTTGATCTCCCTTAAAGGACAGCATTATCTGACCAGAGGTATTCATGGGGGCCACCTTCCTGCTCAGTCCCATACACATTTCTTTATAAAGCCATCAGCCCCCCCTTAGAAGTAAGAAGTGCTGTGTGTGGGAGCTGGGGAGGGGCTGTGAGGTTGGCAGTGAGGATGGGCTCCTTGTCTTGGTCACCACCAGGCCATGGAAGCTCTGTTTTCTCCCTGGGACCCGGGGCAGCGAGTAGAGAAGCTGGAATGATGTTTAATCAGCCTGGGCATTCCTCACTGGTGACCTAATGAGCCGGCATGACTAAATGACCATTAGACGGAATGTTTGTGTGAACTGCAATAGAAAAGTTCCTCTCAACTTCCTGAAAAGGAAGATAATATATCTAAATAGCTTCCTGTCTCTTTGCTGCCAAGCAGCAGCCGCAGCAGCAAAATAGATTCTGCAGCAGGCAAATATTTAGCACATCATTGGGTGTGCTCGGCCCCTCTCTGTTTGGAAGGGTGAACCCAGCAGGGAAGTGAGTGGGGCAGGAGACATTCCCAGATGCTTGTGATGTTTGGAGAGATGATTGACAATTTGTTTCTGGGGTGGAGATTAGGAAGACACGGGCCGGGTATAGAGGGTATTGAGGAGCATAGGACAGAGATGGGGTAACCTTTCAGGATCTTGTTGCTCACCTTGATGTGGTGTTGTCAGGGCCTGGAGCAATCTTTGCTTTGGTTCTTAGAAACCTCGGTTCATGTTTTAGCAGGAAAGGGAAGGACAGACTGCTTCCTGCCTGTCAGATTGCTTCCAAGCCCCTATGCATGTCTCTTTGGAAGACCTTTCCATTGCTGTTAAAAATATGCTTAGGGGCTTTGTTTTGAATGGAAACTGCTACTTTACGCAGTCAAACCACAAAACAGAATCCAGAAAATCCCATCTTCCATTTGCCATGGCTCGAGTGTGGGCACAGCAGAACATTCTTAGAAGGTCACATTGTGTGTCCCCTAAGCCTTAGTCCCCGAGGTGTTTGCAGTGCGGCAAGGAGGTCGGGAGAGGGAGGAGGAAGCACGAGGTGTGCCTGTCTGTGCTGCCCTGGCTGGCAGTGTCCCTGAGGACCAGCTCTTGCAGACTTAGCCAGGTACCTGTGGGCTCAGCTTTGCTGGGGAGGGCTGTGGGCCCCTCTCTCCACATCCCTCCCCACACCCCTCCCCAGACCTCATTTATCCCTTTCTCTAATCACAGGCTACACCAAGTCCTATTAGCAGCTGTTCTTGGGATCCAGACCAGAGATTGGCAAACCTTTTCTTAAAGGGCCAGGAAGCAAAAAATCCTAGGCTTTGTAGGCCAAGAGGCAAAGTTAAGGCTATTAGGGAGGTACTTATATAATCATTTTAAAATAAAAGAACCCTTTTTAGTTAGAGGGCCATGCAAAAGTGGGCAGTGGGCTGGATTTGGCCTGTGGGCCGTAGTTTGCTGACCCATGATATAGGTTGTAGACTGATGAACAATTTCTGTTTCATGGATGGGAAATATTCATTGAGAAGTTACTATGTACTGGATGCTGTACTGATTGCTGGGACATAGATGAAAAACAAAACAAAACAGAGTGGAACACAGGCTGTGTTTTTTCTAATTGCTCGCTTTCTCATGGGGTGGTAGATTTCTTAAGAGGTTGCTTCAATACTAGATTGTAGGTAAGTTCAGGGGCACACATGTTCAGAGGGATGGGGTTGGAGAGGAGTGTGTAGCCAAGCCACAGCATGTGGGGTGTGTGCATGCAAGACAGCGAGGAAGCGAGCAAGCAAGAACTTGCCATATGTGGCTATTTCAACTTCAATGAAGTAAACTCAAATTAAAAATTCAGTGCTCAGTTGTACCAGTGACACTTCAAATGCGCAGTTGCCATGTGCAGCTAGTGGCAGCCATAATGGAAAGAGAAGGGGAGAGAAAGAGAGAAAAAAAGAGAGATGACGAGAGGGGAACATGGGATAACAAGAGAGGGGAAGATGGGATGATGAGAGAGGGGAAGATGGGATGACAAGAGAAGGGAAGAGGGGATGACGAGAGAGGGGGAAGATGGGATGAGTGGAGAGGGGGAAGATGGGATGACAGGAGGGGGGAAAATGAGATGACAGGAGGGGGAAGATGGGATGACAGGAGGGGGAAGATGGGATGACTGGAGAGGGGAAGATGGGATGACAAGAGGGGGGAAGAGGGGATGACTGGAGGGGGGAAGAGGGGATGACAGGAGGGGGAAGAGGGGATGACTTGAGAGGGGAAGATGGGATGACAGGAGGGGGAAGATGGGATGACTGGAGAGGAGAAGATGGGATGACAGGAGGGGGGAAAATGAGATGACAGGAGGGGGGAAGATGGGATGACAGGAGGGGGGAAGAGGTGATGACAGGAGGGGGGAAAATGAGATGACAGGCGGGGGAAGATGGGATGACAGGAGGGGGGAAGAGGTGATGACAGGAGGGGGGAAAATGAGATGACAGGAGGGGGAAGATGGGATGACAGGAGGGGGGAAGAGGGATGACAGGAGGGGGGAAAATGAGATGACAGGAGGGGGAAGATGGGATGACAGGAGGGGGGAAGAGGGGATGACAGGAGGGGGGAAAATGAGATGATAGGAGGGGGAAGAGGGGATGACAGGAGGGGGGAAAATGAGATGATAGGAGGGGGAAGATGGGATGACAGGAGGGGGGAAGAGGGGATGACTGGAGAGGAGAAGATGGGATGATAGGACGGGGGGAAATGAGATGACTGGAGAGGGGAAGATGGGATGGCAGGAGGGAGAAGACGTGATGACTGGAGAGGGGAAGATGGGATGACGGGGGGGAAGATAGGATGACTGGAGAGAGGAAGATGGGATGACAGGGGGGAAGATGGGATGACAGGAGAGGGAAGATGGGATGACAGGAGGGGGAAGATGGGATGACAGGAGGGGGAAGATGGGATGACTGGAGAGGGGAAGATGGGATGACAGGAGAGGGGAAGATAGGATGACAGGAGAGGGGAAACAGGCTTTCTAGCTCAGAGCTCAGAAGATTCCCTATTCTTTAGGTCCCTTGAGATTGATCAGGAATTTTCTTGGCCAAGGCAAGGCAACCAGGAGGGCAGGGATTCCAGGCAGAAGGCATGACATAGGCAAAGATACCAAGGTTGAAAGTGTATGGAATTCTGGGAGCAAAAAACGCCAGCCAAGGGAGAGCAGGAGATGAGACTGGAGAGTAGGCAGGAAGGCAGAGCACCAGGTCTGCCTGTATTTGTTATTCTCTGGTGGAAGGGGTCACTAGGGGACTCGACATCCATTGCCCCTGCCTCAAAACAACCGTGAAGTGCACTCTTGTGATTGTCTCTAACGTTACAGAAGAGGGGACTGAGGATCAATTTAAATGATGCCCAAGGGCACAGAAAAGAGAAGATAGGCCTGCAGTGAAATCAGGACCTTTGTCTGTGCTCCTTATACCATCCCATCCTCTGTCCCTCATAAATGTCACTGAGCCACCCAGATGCTACTGCTGTGCCCTTGGTTGCCCTCAGCCCACAGAGGTTTTGACAGGAGCTATGGCTCTCCAAGCCACAAGCTCTCTGTGGCTATTTCAATTTTGATTAATCAACATGAAATAACATTTAACACTCAGTTGCTCATTTGCGCAAACCATATTTCAAGTGCCCAGTGGCCCCGTGTGGCTGGTGACCACCATATTGGACAGCACAGATATAGGACAGTTCCATCATCACAGCGAGTTCTGCTGGACAGTGCTGGTCTAGATTCACCAAACTTGGGACCAGAAATCTCTGTTCTTTGCTGGGCTTCGGGAAGCTGATAGACATGAAAAGAAGAAAAGAAAAGAAAGCTCAGCTCTTCTTCACAAATGGGCTGTCCCTTGCAATGTGGGAATGTGTCACCACCCCTCAGTGCAGTGAGCGAGGGAGAGGAGGCACAAAATGGGGCTGAGGTGGGGACTTCGTGTTTTCCCCAATATTACTAAGCAACCGTGTCCTAAAATCTCCAAAGCCAGCCACAGAACTTTGTTTACCAGGAAGAAAACACTTGAAAAGGAGAATATTTGGCGGAAATGCACTTGGGATTAACAGGTCCCCCTCCCTTTCTTTTTCTTTTAATGCTGTTTTGTTTTTCTTCTGGGTTGTTCAAGGTAGTGACCTAGCACTCAGCCCCTTTTGCCAAGAAACTCTTTCCCTGCCTAATTAGCCTGCGGTATTGTTCCTGGGTTCTGGGAAGGGAGGGGAGGGGAGGGTGGAGGCAAGGAGGGCAGGGCTGGGCAGGGCCAATGAGGAGCTGGAGGGAGGGGGCGCTGGGGCTGGTCATTAGATGCCGAGGTCTTGAAAATCTCTCTGTAATTAATTTTCTCCTGCATTCATTAGAGAAATGTTGGAACTAGTGGAAGAGGGAGGGATTTGTTGCCCCTGGGCTGCTTTTCAGGGCAAGTTAAGGGAAAGATGGTAATCTGTTGGAGAGTTGGACTGAGGACGCCGTGGCTAGGGTTTGCAGGAGACTCTCCTGCCCATGATAGGAGAATACTACTCAAAACGGGCTACAGGGAGGCACGGGGTTCATTTCAACTCGAACTGGGTAATGGTACACAGCTCTTCAGAAACCTGGAGTGTCTGTGGGTGCGAGTGTGTGAGAATGTGTGTGCTTATATGTGTGCGTGTGTATATACACACACACACACACCGGCACATACACACACAAATCACTGCTTCCCAAACATTCACCCATGGATTCTTAATATACAGATTTAGGACTCTGTCTCTCAAGAGCTGCTTCTCCCCTCTTCCTTGTCCCCAATCTTACAAATATAGTCGCCTTAAATGTAGCTTGAGCGTTGCCTGCTTGCATTCCCTGAAACGATTCCATTTTAGTCTGAACAGATGTGATCGTTTTCCCCGTGCTTTTTCTCAATTATTAAGAATTCGTTGTGATTACTTTCTTACAATTGAGTTTCTAGCACTGTGGAAAAGAGTCCCGAGAAGATTCCAACGCTTCTGGAACCTGCCAGCCCACAGATGTCCTATCCTGAGAACCCATGTGTTGACCATGACATTTGGAGGCTGAAAGTCAGCACATATTGAGAATTAAATGCCGATTCCCTGGTCCTGTTGGCCACTTTTATGGAAATTTGAGTTGAGCCCCATGTTTTCTAGATTCTGGTCCTGTATGGATTTTATCAATTTGACCAGTGGCTTAGTAGGATTTTATAAGTGGTGGTCCACATACAACAAGCAGTAATATCATATCTTTAAGCTTGTCTCCAAGGCTAACACCTTCTATTTACAATTCAAGGAAGTTCTGTCCAAAGAGGGAGGCTCAGCCTATTTGATCCTACTACTATTTTCAAAGTGGTCAAACCAGTGAATAAGAAGTATGGGTTTAAACTCTGGGATCAAATGGTGTCCTCTTCACTGATTGTTAGCTAAAATTAATAGATCTCCGGTAGAAAGAGGTCGCACGGGATGGACAGGCTTGTTAATGGAATAGAAGATGGCTAGTTCACCTGAGACAAGTGCTTTGGCTCCAGCTCTCTTCTGCTATTGGCTGGGCCCAGGCAACTTGGGAGGCTAAGTCAGAAACAGCAACGCTGGCCCTCTAAACACAGAGGTACAGCTGCCAGACACTCCATCTGCAATCCCTGTTGTCTGGTGAATGCCTTGCTTCCCTAAGCCTTTCAGGCCAAGGGTGTCCTTGGTGGGACAAAGGCTCTGAGGACCACCTCCCCAGCTCTACCCACTGGCCATCACCAAGTCCTCCAGCAGTGGGAAGAATCTGACCCATTCCACTTGGGCCACATGGCTCTTATTTCTTTTGATGGAGGGATTAGAGGAGAGAAGACACAAAATAAACGAGAAGAGTGTGGGGTGCATGCCCCTGGTAGGAAATGGGGCTGGGAATGAGGGTGATAAGAACAAGATGGAATCTACTATCAGTGCCCCTGGGAAGCTGTCCGTGCCCTCTCTCTTCTCTGGCTCATCCCTACTGCATTCTTCCCAGCAGCTGTTTCAACTCTTCTCCTCCTTCCTCAGGCCTCCACATCCACCCCCATCATTCACAGAAGATGACTTCACCTCCAGCTCACGGAAAGGACTGAGCCACTGGTCTATACTGACTCCAAGTGGCCCACAAGTCTGCCTATGCCATTGGAAAGACCTGGGTTTCAATCTACCTTCTGGCATTTTTATAGTGATTTATGGGCAACTTAATTAACCTCTCTTGGGCTCAGTTTCCTCACATATAAAATGGGGCTGTTGTGAGGATTAAACAATGCAGAGAACTTGCATGTAAACAAAAAGTAAGATTAACCATTCACTGTTACTACTACTAATGATGTTATAATACTACTACTATAGGCATGACCACCTGCAGCATTCACTCCCTTCAAGTGCAGCCTCGCTTCCTTCCAGAGTCCTACCTATTGTCTAAGGATGTCCTCTCCACTGGAGCAGAAACCATCTGTTCCTACCTTATCCCAAATGGTTATCTCTGGCACCTTCACACCCCCTCTTCTTGCCACTGTCTTCCTCTTGGTATTCAAATATGTTCAACTTCCACATTTAACGTCCCAAATGCTTCCCTGCCACCTCTTTTTTTAAAAAAATTATTCCCTCAAACCACAGTCTCATCTCTTTCCTTCCTTTCACTAACAGATTTATCCAAAGAATCATCTGTGCTTATTGACACCACTTCCTTACCTCCCACTCCCTCTTCAACCCACTGAATTTGCCTCTGCCCCACTGTTCTGGTGCAATGGAACTTTTCAAAGGTCTTTCTCATCGTCCTCTTCCAACCTACCCATTCCTGCAGGAGCGTCTGGCTCTGTTGATCCGGGCAGTCATCCCCAAACCTTCTTCTCCATAGCTGTCCATGAGCCTGTTTCTCCCTGAATCTTTTCTTTTGCACAAGTCTCAGTATCATCTCAGTGTGCCCCCAGTGTCATCTTTTTGACCCTCTCCCTGGGTAGTCTCACACCCTCCCTCTTCAGCCATGATTGTCCCCAGGATTCTGCCATCTGCCAAATCCACATCTCCAGCTCTGGCCTCTGCTGTGCTCCAGATTTTCATTGCCAGCTCCTTGCCCTCTTACACAAGAATGTTCTGCTCAGCCCGTCTAGTCCCCATATCTGATACTAAACTATCAGTCATCT
Source organism: Nomascus leucogenys (assembly GCF_006542625.1). NCBI lineage: Eukaryota > Metazoa > Chordata > Mammalia > Primates > Hylobatidae > Nomascus > Nomascus leucogenys. Next base: position 51,736,088 of record NC_044394.1, read on the forward strand.
AGTGAGTCTGCTTATTTCTTTCTCCATCACTCGTCTGGTAATCAATCGGTCTTGTTGAACCTGCCTTCAAATTGGTCCTTTGATCTAGTACTTTGCCTTCCCATGAGTTCTCTGCCTTTGGAAGTCCCTACCACTGCTTGGATAGTTGATATGGCCTCCGAATGGCTCTCTGGTCCAGCCTCCTTTTGCCCCTGGTTTCTATGTCCCATTGACAGCAGGGTGATCTAAACTGAGAGTGATCATGTAATTCTTCATCTAAAGGAAAGTACTTTTATGAGTGAATGGGGGTTCCATTGATAATTATGCCAGCAGATTATCCTGGGCAGACAGAGATGTGCATTCACTGTGTTAAAATGATGTTCTGATTATGTAATTTCCTGGGCTGAGAATCTTATGCGTCCCTCCCCCATGATAACATTTAATCTTGCTCATGTTTGTAATCTCAGTGATTTGGGAGGCTGAGGCAGGAGGATCGTTTCAGGCCAGGAGTTTGAGACCAGCCTGGGCAATATAGTGAGACCTCTGTCTCTATAAAAATAAAAAAGCTTATCCCGGCATGTTGGTACATGCCTATACTCCTAGATACTCAGGAGGCTGAGGCGGGAGGATGGCTTGAGCCCAGGAGGGGGAGGCTGCAGTGAGCTATGGTTGCACCACTCCTGCCTGGGCGACAGAACGAGACTCTGAGTCAAAACAAAACAAAATAAAAAAGAAACCATGTAATCTCAGCACTGCATCTGTGGCTCTGTCATGATCTGGCATCCTTCAGTTCTTTAAGCCTCACTCACTCTGGGCTCTGTCTGCACCTGACTGTCCTTAATGCTTCATCATTTCCTGAAATGCTTTGTCCCCTCCTGTCTTCAGCCTGTGCTCTCATGGTTCCCTCCCAGAAGGCCTGGCTGTTTCTCCCTCCTTGTCCTTCAAGGCTCAGTTCAAATACCACCTCCTCCCTGAAGTCTTTACTAATACTGGCTTTTCAGATGAGTTTCTTCCTCTTCTCTGTTCTGGCAGCACCTTTCACAATGTGCCCAATATTCTGAGTTACCTGTGTACACAAATGTTTTCCCTGAAGACTCAGTGCTTGGGGGACAGGGCTGGGTAACATTCTTCTCTGCAACTCTGAGAGCTATTAGCGTGGTTTCTTGCTTCAAGAATGAAGTGCGGATGGAATGTTCTAAGCACCTTCCCTGTGCCAGGTGATCACAGAGCCCCTGTTCCAGCTTCACAGCCCTGCATGATGGAGATCATATATATGCCTCCCACTCCCACCCTGTTCCTTTCTCTTTTTTATTTTTTGAGACAGAATCTCACTCTGTGGCCTAGGCTGGAGTGCATTGGTGTGATATGGGCTCACTGCAACCTCTGCCTCCCAGGTTCAAGCGATTCTCCTGCCTCAGCCTCCTGAGTAGCTGGGATTACAGACATCTGCCACAAAACCCGGCTAATTTATGTATTTTTAGTAGAGACGGGGTTTCACCATGTTAGTCAGGCTGGTCTCGAACTCCTGACCTCAGGTAATCTGCCCACCTCAGCTTCCCAAAGTGCTGGGATTACAGGCGTGAGCCACCATGCCTGGCCATCCTTTCTTCCTTCAAATAGAAGAAAGATAAGCCTGGAGAGGTGAAGTAATCCACATAGTTGGGGAGTGACAGAAATACTTTTCAAACTGAGTCTTGTCTTCTACAGAGAAAATGCCTGCCATGTGGGAGCATGAATGACTTCTAATCCTATGGTCTTCCTGTCCACCATGTTGCCCCTAATGATTATTTAGTAAACAAGATTTCATAAAAAGATGGCATGGGACAGTGAGATTCACAATGGGCTCTCAACGTATCCTTCCTCCAGCAAGACAATCACCAAACATTTCTATGCAGAGGAAATTAGAGTAACATATCCACTGAAGTCAATATTGAGCAGAAAAGTAAGTCACAGAGCAGCCGCCTAACAGAGATTGTAGGTGGACGTGAGCGTTGGGTATAAATGTTTTCTGCCTTGGTTATGGTATGAGAGAGATTTCCTTTTTTTTTTTTTTTTGAGATGGAGTCTCGCTCTTCCGCCCAGGCCGGAGTGCAGTGGCGCTATCTTGGCTCACTGCAAGCTCCGCCTCCCAGGTTCACGCCATTCTCCTGCCTCAGCCTCCCGAGTAGCTGGGACTACAGGTGCCCGCCACCACGCCTGGCTAATTTTTTTGTATTTTTAGTAGAGACGGGGTTTCACCATGTTAGCCAGGATGATCTCGCTCTCCTGACCTTGTGATCCGCCCGCCTCAGCCTCCCAAAGTGCTGGGATTACAGGCGTGAGCCACTGCGCCCAGCTGAGAGATTTCCTTTTAAGCAAAATGACCTATTGGAGCTTTTAATTTTTAAAATGCAAAGTCTCCTTGTTCTCTTCTCTTTCCTCATCACTGTTTAACTAACAGGATGGCTGGGTCTCTAAGGAAAGTTGACCAACGCCAGTGCCTGCCTCTTGGATGCAATAGAAAATATGATAGTAAGATCAAACCAGTCAGGGGAATCAAACCCAAAAGCCAGAAGAGGTCACTGGGAGGACCCCTGGATGAGTGACTTTGCTTGCCACGTGGGCCATTTTCACTTGGTGGTTCTCAACTTTGTATTTGATGTGTTTGTAGGGAAATGTGACAAGGAAGTAGAGGCCCTTGGAATGCCACTGTCATCCTATAACTCCCTCACTCACCACCTGATATGTGGGCTGCTCTGAGATGTTATTTCTGCCTCCTGGACAAGGCCTCAATGTCTAAAATGGTTTAAACAAGGGGACTCTACTGGAAACATACAGAAAGAATTGGAGCAGGAAAGGAAAGGTGGAGAAGGTAGAAAGGCTCCCTACCTATACCGGGTAATGACCTGTGTGTATATATATATATATATATATATTTTTTTTTAAGACAGAGTCTTACTCTGTCGCCCAGGCTGGAGTGCAGTGGCGCAATCTCCGCTCACTGCAAGCTCCACCTCCTGGGTTCACGCCATTCTCCTGCCTCAGCCTTCCGAGTAGCTGAGACTACAGGCGCCTACCACCACGCCCGGCTAATTTCTTTGTAATTTTAGTAGAGACGGGGTTTCACCGTATGAGCCAGGATGGTCTCGATCTCCTGACCTCGTGATCCGCCCGCCTTGGCCTCCCAAAATGCTGGGATTACAGGCATGAGCCACTGCGCCCGGCCGACCTGTGCATTTATTAAAGTGAGTGATATAAGACTCCACTCTCAACAAGGGAACTTTCAAAACTTTGTATCATACACATATAGTTATGTGTTTACATAAGTTTATGGTGCATCCTTGCTGTGAGGGTTCTATTTGTCTGTCTAATATAAAACTTTCCCCACCAGAAAACCATCTTATGGACCCTTTGGATGCCTGGGATGCAGCACACTTACAGTTCATCCTTTGTCTCTCTCCTTCTCCTCCTCTGGAACACAGTGGCCAGAAGGAAGATGGAGCCACAAACCCAGGAATCTGGAAACCGAATTTTTGGTATTGTGCTGAACCCCTGTCAACACCAGTGGGGATGGCACCAGGTTCAAGAGGCTGGAGACGAGACCCAGAACCAGCAGATGAGACATGGGCAGGGGGCTTACATACAGGGGAGAGAGTCCAGTGGTGGCGGGTTGGGCAGGAGCTACTTGCAAAGAGCATGCAGTTTATGTAACATTTTCACTTAGCACCCTTCCCCTGACAGTCTCCACCTGGCAACCTTTACTGAACCCCCAAAGAGCCTCGATCCCTGCATGGCCCATGTTCCACAGGAAGGGCTGGGCATTCAGATGTTCCTCATAGATAAAAAATGAATCTCTGCATTGGCTTCTGCCTGATTCCTTAACTTGGAACACTGAAAACACAGTCAGGTGCATCTGCCATACAGCGTTGTTCTCAGGGTATGCTTAAGTTATTGCTATCAGGTGCATTTACCATACTGTTGGTAGAGAGAGGAGATCTCAAACTAGCCACCAACTGTTCCAAGTCTCTGCAGCCCCTTTCAGTCATCACTGGGGTGTTTGGCTTTCTTCACCTCCTATTACGCCAGATGGGATAAGGGCTGCAGTGGGTGGTGGCAAAGGAAGGACTTGGAGGGGGCACTGATGAGCAAGAAGAGGGAAGACCCATGCAAAGAGGCGAATACCGATCAGCCTGGGAATTTTGACCTGTTCGGTTTCCGACTGGGGCCGGTTCACCCCTCCTGAGGCAACCTGGTGGTCTCATGCTCTCAGGAGGTCACTATATTGATCGTGTTGATGGTGAATTTAGTGCAGATGCCTGATCAGCCCAGAACTCCTGGACCCAAAGATCCTCTTACCTTAGGCACAAGGGAATGAAATAATGTCTTTTGCAGCAACTTGGATGGAGTCAGAGGCCATTATTCTATGTGAAGTAACTCAGGAATGGAAAACCAAATATTGTACGTTCTCATTTATAAGTGGGACCTAAGCTATGAGGATGCAAAGGCATGAGTGATATAATGGACTTTGGGGACGTGGGTGGGGAGAAGGTTGGGAGGGGGTTAGGGATAAAATACTGCATATTGGGTACACTGGATGATGGGTGCACTAAAATCTCAGAAATCACCACTAAAGAACTTATCCATGTAACCAAAAGCCACCTGTATCCCCAAAACTATTGAAATAATAAAAACAAAAAGAAAAAAAAACCAAAGAGGCGAATAAACAAAGCCTGGGAGAAGTGCCCTGGCTGACTGCTTCTCAATACATTTCAGAAGGATTGACTCACTAGGAATATGGGGACAAGAGCCTTACTTTATCCCACCCTTCTAGAAGTTTCCCCAACTATACTTGTTTGAGACTATACATAATTTGGGCCAGGAGAGATTCAAATCATCTAGACCAGGTGTCGGCAAACTAAGGCCATGGGCTAAAACTGACTTGCTGCATATATATATATACACATATATATATATATGTGTATATATATATAAAATTCTATATATAATTCTATATATATAATTCTCTCTATATATAATTCTATATATATAATTCTATATATAATTCTCTATATATAATTCTATATATAATTCTCTATATATAATTCTATATATAATTCTATATATATAATTCTATATATAATTCTCTATATATAATTCTCTATATATAATTCTCTATATATAATTCTATATATGTATTTCTATATATATAATTCTCTCTATATAATTCTATATATATATAATTCTATATATATAATTCTATATATATATAATTCTATATATATAATTCTACATATATAATTCTATATATATAATTCTATATATATAATTCTATATATATAATTCTACATATATAATTCTATATATATAATTCTATATATATATAATTCTATATATATAATTCTATATATATATAATTCTATATATATAATTCTATATATATATAATTCTACATATATAATTCTACGTATATAATTCTATATATATAATTCTATATATATAATTCTATTAGAACACAGCCATGCCCATTGGTTTCCATATTATCTATGGCTGGTTTTGCCATACAACAATAGAGCTCAGAAGTTGCAACAAAGACTGTATGATCTGCAAAGCCTAAAATATCTGCTATCTGGCCCTTTCCAGGAAAACTGTAACCACTGAAAGTCCGCTGTTTCGATTCTGGGCAAGATGCTATGGCAGAGGAGGGACCATGATGAACTACTTAGAAAAATACATAAGGCCATGTGAGCTCTTAAACAAGTTTTTTGGTTATATAATTGTAAAGTAGAAAATAAAGAGCCACCCCTAATTCTATCACCCTCTAGTAAGAACTGTTAATATTTTGCTGTGTTTGCATGTAGCTGTTTCTATGGACATAAAAAAATATAAGTATATATAATTACATAATTAAAATCCTACTGTGCTTAGTTTTGTATCTTCTATGTTTGTGTTTTATAGTTTTTGGTGACCAATTTAAATGTCCTTGAAAATTCCTTGTTAACATGACTTTTAATAACTTTTTAATATATGTCATGACACCATAATATATGTCACGACACCATTTGATTTCTAGGTAGTTTTTGGTTATTCCTAATTCAAAATATTGTTTGCTACATCAAACAGCATGAACAGAAATTTTTGTCTGATTCTTTGATTATTTCCTTGAGATAGATTCCCAGAAGTGGAATTACTGGGTTAAAGGGTAAGGACAATTTTCAGGGTCTTGATAACATATTGCCAAATTGCTTTCCAGAAAGATTGTACCAATTTATGTTCCCACCAGCAATGTACGAAATTGCCACCTTACCCTACTCTCACCAGCACTGTGCACTATCATTTTAAAAAGTTACCAAATTGATAGGCAAAAATTGCATTTTGTTGTTTTGATTTGAATTTCTTTGATTACTGGTGAGGTTAAACATTTTTTTCATATGTTAAACACTTCTTCGTATGTTTATGGCCAAAGGGAATCTTAATAATGGTCTTCAAGTGTGCAAAGGGGTTATTTAGTAGATTGGGACCAGCTGTTCTCAAAAAGAAACTGGAAACATTTAAACTTCAGCAAGAAAGCAATAGGCCAAAGGTCCCTCAGTGAAAGATGGTCCTAAGAGTGGTCAAACCCTACTGAAATTTATGATGCAGCTCAGCATCTCTTTACTCAAGGTGCAAGGAGAACCAAGAAAAATAGTTGTAAATTGTTGGGTGCCTATAAGTGCTAGAGATACTGCTCATGTTTACATATGTTTGCATTTAAATGCTCACAAAAGCCCTATGAGAAACATGGGGCTTAGACATAATTTATTATTAATTATCCAAAGTAGGATTGAAATCTTCACCCTAAAATCCTGGATTCATAACCATTTTGCTATACTGCCTCTGAGAGAACAGAAAATGAAATTTTCTGGCTCAAAGGTTTTGCAAATTCTTCATAAAATGAAGGAAATGTGAATTCATTTCCCAATTCCTCAGCATGACATCTTCTCTCCAGTACAAATCACAGCCTAGTTGTTTGCTGCATAAACCTTTTGTTGGCTGCCCTTTCCTTAGGATGAGAGCAAAACCTTCAACTTGACCTGTACCATCAGCCTGGGCTCTGCTGATTCCTGCTCTCACCTCTAGTTTGCTTCTCTTCAGCCCGCCTACTGGACTAGATCCCTACCTATCTCAGGACATCTTGCAAAAGTTGTTCCCTTTGCAGAAACTGTCTCCTTACCACCAGCCTCTAACCACCACATGTGTGCATGCATGCATACACACACAACAACATACATCGTTCTCTTGATATGTCTTGTATTTTTCCTTCAAAGAAATAATGTGTGATTATTTGATGAATGCCTGTTTCTCCCACTGGGACCATCAGCTTAGAAAAGAAATGATGTGGATGTCCTCACCAAGTTATTTGCAGAGCTTAGCAGAGTGGGATAGAAGAGGTATGGAAGAAGTATTTATTGACTGAATGGATGAATGAGTGAGTGAATTAATATAAGCTCCCTGCTGCTATACCTGGGCTGTGCATGTTCTCAGTATTACACCCAACCTGGTCCTGGTTTTTCCCTCTGCCTATCCTATCCCTCTGTTTACCCCTAACCAAACAGATTTCCTAACCTCTTCAGCCCATCCGATTGTCAGCTCGTTTGGAAATTCATGGAGGGTAGGAACTGCCTCTCATTTCTTCAGTGGCTGTCTCAGCATCTAGCAAGGGGCCATATACTTAATCAGTGCCCAGCATTATCATTGAGTGAACTCATTTGGACAACTGGTGGCTATCGACCTGCCTACTTCTTTTCGCAGACCCATGCAGGAGACCTCTCCAGGTACACATATTTCCTGCTGCTGAATGGCTTAGACTGGGATTTGCAGGGAACTACGAAGTCCAAGCCCTTTGCCTTTCTTTTAGAAGAAGGCACCAGCTGGTTCTCCAATGTTTTTTGTTTTTTTGTTTTTTTGTTTTTTTTTTGAGACGGAGTCTCGCTCTGTCACCCAGGCTGGAGTGCAGTGGCGCGATCTCGGCTCACTGCAAGCTCCACCTCCCGGGTTCACGCCATTCTCCTGCCTCAGCCTCTCCGAGTAGCTGGGACTACAGGTGCCCGCCACCACGCCTGGCTAATTTTTTTGTATTTTTAGTAGAGACGGGGTTTCACCGTGGTCTCGATCTCCTGACCTCGTGATCCGCCCGCCTTGGCCTCCCAAAGTGCTGGGATTACAAGCGTGAGCCACCGCGCCCGACCGGTTCTCCAATGTTGAAGGTCTTCTCCAGAGATGTGAGTTCATTGTAGGACCCATCCCAGCATTTAAACATAGCTCTGACCCCTTTGTTCAGGGCAAGATAATCAGATGGTCAGTGCAGAGGACTCCCCATTATACCAATTCTGGCAGTGGTTGGGCAGGGTTTGCTATTGTGATCAGACACAAGGTGAACCTGGGCAGGGATTTTTGGTTGTTTTTATTTAAGGATATCCCAAACCCTTTGAGCAGTGTCTGGCACATAGCAGGTACTCAAAATTGGATGGCTGAATCTATATATTCCTGGGCCACAGGGGCATGCAGAAGGAGTGAAAAAAACAAGAAGGAAGACAAGGAAGACATTGTTTTGGCTGCCGACATTTCCTGAAAGAGCTGCGGCATCCCCTTCACTTCGGGCATGGGACCCAGACGGCTGAGTGATGGGTGGGCAGCCCTTTTTCTCCAGCTCTGCTTGCCTCATTCCCAGTCCTCTATCCTGAGCTCCAGGGAAGGCCCTCATGCGATTTAGCATCAGAGCTCTAATTAGATGACTTTCTTACTCTGGGCACATGTCTGGACCTTCTGGGCCACTGGTGTAGGAATAGAGGAAGAAACCCCAGCCCCTCTGGTGTGTGGTGGTCTGGGCCCCTTCAACATGGCCGCTTCCGTATCCCAACCCCAAGCGCACCTGATCACCATATCCCTGTTACTCCCATGGAATGACTGTGATGGTACCTGGGTCAACACATACATTTGGGCATCTACATAGTGCCATATTGTTTTCCATTTATAACTTATCTATTTTGTTATCCATCTAAGCACCTGTTAATCACTCATTCATCACAAGGCCTCTGAGACTATACTACATTTTAATTATGTTTCTAGGGAGGAAGGATGATACAAACCTGAATGAGACACCTCTGTAGCATTTGGGGCTTCCCTGTACCCATCCTCATTCACTGTCCATGTCAGGGAAGCAGGGAGGGTGGTGTGGAACAGGGACTAGGGCCAGACAGCTCTGGATTGGAATATGGGTCTGCCACCTGCTCTGTGACTCTGCAGCTTACAGAGGTTAAAGGACATTGAAACATAGAGTTGATAATAGTACCTACCTCATGAGGTTGTAGAGAAACACAGAGAAAGCCCTCAATTAAGTTAATGGTTGGTATTTTTTTTTTTTTATGGTTGGCATTTTTATTTACAGACCTTAAGATGTGGGGAGATTACAACTTGCTCAAGGTCTCATAGCTAGAAGATGTCAGAGTGATAAATCAAACCATGTCACATGACTCTAAGCCCAAAGCGGCCTCTAGAAGGTTGTTTGATCTTTTGAAGGAAGCACAAATCACCATTCCAACATGAAAGATGGAGAAACTTAAGTCTAGAGAGATTTAAAGGACTTGTCAAAGGCAATGAAACAAGTGGTATGTGAACTTAGGTCTCCTGGCTCCCAGTCCAATGTTCTTTGAATATGATTTTGGCAGTGGTCTACCCAGCTAGTACACAGTGTGCAGCCACTCTTCATGGGGAGTTCTGGGAGGGGTTTCAACCAGCACACTCACTCCTGCTGGTTGTGACCAGCAGGACAATTGCTGAGCCACATTCTGAGCACCAGCAGGCGGAGGTGGGATCTTACAGAAATCTAGGGCATAAGGGAGACAGGGACATTAGACCCTGGCTACTTTAACATACTCACTTTGCAGATGTGGAAACTGAGGCCCAGAGAGGTTAAATGACTTGTTCAAGGTTAGCCAGTTGGTCAATGGCAAAGATTAAACCAGGACCTAGGTCTCCTCTCTCCAGCCAGAGTCTTCAAGCAAAGTCCCTAGGAGGTCAAGCCAACTCTTGCTGCTGCTGCCAATCTAGGGACAGATGTGGCCACTTTCTCCAAAGGATCTCAGAAAGCTAACTTTATGGCATTCTACAGAAGTCCTATCTTTCCTTCAAGGGAACCCCATTCATTTGCAAGATGGAAGGCTATTTTTAGTGTTGACTTTTATTTTCTCCTATGTGACTTCCTCTCTCATGTACCATTTGGCCTTCACAGTGGCTGAAAAGACAGTTCCTAGGAAAATTAGAACATTTAAGCTTACATGTGTTGCAGTTCTCCTTAGGGAGTGGAAGGGCAGAAGCCCATAGTGGGTGGTGTTTAGACTGGGAGGAGGGAGACGCTGGAGCCGGCCGGGGATTGAGGTCTAGGTATGTTCCTGTCAAGTGGGATTTGTTCAGTTGCAAGTGAGAAAAAAGCTAAACTTAAACTAGACTTTAAAAAAAGAAATCTATTGACTCATTTAAGAACTACCACAACTCCTTCAGGCACAACTTGATCCAGAGATCTAAATCATGTTAAATCATTTAAACTAAACTACTTTATTTCCCTCCATCTGTGGTGGAGACCTTTGGGGTTCATTCTTGAGTAGTTCTTACCTTCTGCGCCACATTGGATGGCCATATTTCCCTGCCCCTTTGAGTTTAAGTGAGTCACATGACAACTTCTAGCCAATAAAATGAGTGTATTATGTCTCTATTTCCTACTTCAGGAACTCTGAAAGCCACATGTTGAGATGGCCCCACTACAGGATGGAGAGCACCTGAACCCCCAAATTATGGAATAGAAGAAGACAGTTGCCCTGGAAAATTATCTGACCCACATTGGACTTTATGTGAGGGGGAAATAAACCTTTATTATGTTAAGCTACACAATAATAAATAATAATAATAACAATAATTGTGTTTATTTGTTACCTCAGCTTAGCATGGCCTTCCTACCTGACACAACATCTCTGGGTTTTGCTCTTCTTGGCATTGGTTTAATTCTCAAGCAGGTTCTTCCTCCGGGCTCCTGGGCTCACAGCCCCATGTCCAGCAGAATGAGCCACCTCTCTAGCCATGTGCCCATTCATGAACCAATCCCTACAGCCTGAGGGATGTGCTGACTGGCCAGGCATGGGTCAGGTGCGAGACTCATACTGGGTCTTCCAGAGAAAAATGGGGACAGTGGTATCAGAAGAAAGGTGAACACCAAAACCAGATGTCCTATACAGGTCTGATGAGTCCCCACCGCAGTGACAGTCCCCCTGCACCACCATGGATGAAGGTTGGCCTGGCAGCTAGAACCCAGGCTCTGGAAGTCCATGCTTCCTTGTTCTCAATCACTTACTATAGGTACCATCTTGAGCACGTAGGTGAAACTCTTTAAGACTCAGTTTTCTCACCTGCAAATAGTAATAATAATGGCACCTACTTTATCAGGTTTTGCAATGACCTGAGCAAGGCTAGCTGGCTCTTGAGGGCAGCAGTTGAGCAGGAAGGGGAACTCTACGTGGATTCCTGTGAACTCCAGAATGAAAGCCTAGGAGTTTGAGACAAGCCTGGCCAACATGGTGAAAACCTGCCTCTACTTAAAATATAAAAAGTTAGTAGGGCATGGTGGCAGGTGCCTGTAATCCCAGCTACTCGGGAGGCTGAGGCAGGAGAATCACCAAGGTGCCTCTGATGATCACAATTACTACCATTCCTGAACACGGAAATATTTTAAAAACAAATCTTCCTTTTGTAAACCTTTGAGCCCAGGGGAGCACAGAAGTTTGCAGGTTTTCAGCTCGTGCTTCTCTTCTCCAAGCCTCTTTTGCACTTAAGGTAACTGCAAAGCAAGATAAGGTACTAAAATGAGCACTCTTTGCAGGGTATTATTTATGGGCAGCAAATGGAACAGAGACTATTTCCCCTTCCAGGGGGCTCAGGGTCTCTGGTATAAAAATGTAGGACTGGGGTGGTGAGAGTTCAGAGGGTGGGAATGGTGATTGGCTTCTGAATTTGCAGGCACAGCCAGATGGTTTTGATGTCGACATTACCCTTCCCAGGCTCACTGCCATCACTTGTGGGGAAACGCCAAATTGTGTGCATTTTGAGTGTGTCTTTGCAAACATCCTGCAATCACATAAATAACTGGGCTTCATCCGCCCTTCGCCTCCCATTTTGTACCCACATTTCCCATAGCATTCCACTTCTCCACATTGTCCCACTGTGGAATTAAAATGCTCCTTTCCAGAGCAGCAATTAGGAGATTATTTGACCGGACCAAGACTAGGGACTGGTACTTCTTCCAAAAAGACCGGGTGTTTATTATGTACCAGGCACAGGGCTTAGAACTTTGAATGTTTTATCTGATTTAATTCTAGGAAAATTTCGGTGAGGTGGATATCAGTTTCATCTCCATCTTCTGCAGGCAAGGAAGTGGAGACAAAGAGAATTTATAGACGGGAGCCTGAAGCTAGCAAAGAGTTGAGACAGGGCTTCAGTTCAGGCGACTAGAGTCCAGAGCCCCTGTGTGTAATCCCAAAGCTCTGTCTCACACATCCATTCAGAGCGGCTTGGTTACTCTGTTGTGCAAAAGACAAGGCAGAATTTGGGAATCCTCTGAAACTCCCAAATTCCAGTGCTCCTGTAGTCATCTCCTCTGAACCCATCCCTCACATTTTGTGGTGAGGAGAATGTGAGCTTTGGCTTCCCAGACCTGGATAAGAAATCCCCTAGGTTTTCTTGTTTTTGCTTTTGTTTTTTGAGTAATTGTGGGACCTGCACAGGTCCTCTGATCTTCCTTATCTTGACTTCTCCTTGGAAACCAGGTGATATGGTTTGGATCTGTGTCCCTGCCCAAATCACATGTTAAATTGTAATCCCCAGTGTTGGAGGTGGGGCCTGGTGGGAGGTAATTGGATTGCGGGGGTGGAGTTCTTATGAATGGTTTAGCACCATCCCCGTGGTGCTGTTCTCGCGATACTGAGTGAGTTTTTGTGTGATCTGGTTGTTTAAAAATGTGTAGCACCTCCCTCCTCGCTCTGTCTTCCTCCTGCTCTGGCCATATCAAATGTTTGCTCCCCCTTTGCTTTCCACCATGATCCTAAGTTTCCTGAGGCCACCCCTGAAGCCAAGCAGATGCCAGCATCATGCCTCCTGCACTGCCTGTCGAACCGTGAGCCAATTAAACCTCTTTTCTTTATAAATTACCCAGTATCAGGTATTTCCTTATAGCAATGTGGGAACAGACTAATACACCAGGTATGGCCATCCCTGATAGGGACCTGGTGAGGCTTAAGTGACAGCATGTGCATGGGTTGCTCAGAGCCCAGCCCACAACTTTCCCCTCCTTCCTCTGCCTTTGGACTGAGTGGTAGTGCCAGGGCTGAACACACTCTAGACATCATTGAATCCAGTCGCTAGACCTGAACTTCCTGGGGCATTGCCACCTGGATCTCGTTTCTCTCCCTCTTCCTCCCTTATTTCTTTTCTCTTTGTCATTATCATCATGGTCGAGTGCCCTCTTTGAACACCCTTCCTGACGCTGCCAGTATTTGTCAGGGTTTAGGAGGACCTAGATGAGCTGCAGCCCCCTGCCCCCTACCTCCCATAGGTGTGCTGGGCACACACCCCTAATCTCTCCATCCTCCATTCATGGCGTTTCTCAGCTCTCCTAGAACAGCATTGCTTAAACATTCAAGTGCATAAAATTCCCTGGAAACCTTGTAAAAATGCAATTTCCAGTCCTGGCTCTGGGGTGGGGCTTGAGAGACTCCACCTGTAATGAGTTTCCAGGTGATGCCAATACTCCTGGTCCACAGAGCGCCCGTTGAGCAGCAATGCCCTGGAATAGTCTCTCCCATGCTATCTGACACATCTCTCAGGAAAGGGATTCTACAGCTGCTCCACAGTAGTCATTGTGCTAGAGATTCTTTTGGTCCAATAGACCACTTCAAAAGGGAAATACAGGCCGGGCGTGGTGGCTCCCGCCTGTAATCCCAGCACTTTGGGAGGCCGAGGCTGGTGTATCACCTGAAAGTCAGGAGTTTGAGACAAGCCTGGCCAACATGGTGAAACCCTGTCTCTACTAAAAATATAAAAAGTTAGTAGGGCATGGTGGCAAGTGCCTGTAATCCCAGCTACTCGGGAGGCTGAGGCAGGAGAATCACTTGAATCCAGGAGGCAGAGGTTGCAGTGGGCCGGGATCATGCCATTGCACTCCAGCCTGGTCAACAGGAGTGAAACTTTGTCTCAAAAAATAAACAAATAAAAGTAGGCTGGATGCTGTGGCTCATACCTGTAATCCCAACAATTTGGGAGGCCGAGGCAGGTGGATCACCTGAGTTCAGGAGTTCCAGACCTGCTTGGCTAACATGGTGAAACCCTGTTTCTACTAAAAATACAAAATAACAACAACAACAAAAAATTAGCCAGGTGTGGTGGCCCATGCCTATAATCCCCTACATGGGAGGCTGAGGCAGGAGAATTGCTTGAACCCAGGAGGCAGATGTTGCAGTGAGCCAAGATCATGCCAGTGCACTCCAGCTTGAGCAACAAGAGCAAAACTCCATCTCTAAATAAATAAATAAAAATAAAAGGGAAATACAAACATGCTTGGGGTGCAGACTTCGAGGCAGGGAGGCCCACATTCCATACATATATCCAATTACAACACATATGCTTTGGGGTCAGTGATTCTAACGGTGTGGTCCCTGGGAGCCACCTGAGTATCACCTGAGAGCTTGCTGAAAATGTAAACTCTCTGACCCAGCTTTAGACTCACTGAATCAGCCACTCTGCAGATGTGTCCAGAAATCTATGTGTCATGAGCCTTCCAGGTGTTTGAGAACCACTCCTCGGATAATTCTCAACATAAGGGGTTTCAATTCTGGTGACATGTAAGGGTCACCTGGGGTAAACTTTAAAAACATAGACCAATTATATCAGAATCTCTGGAGTGTAGAGACTGGGCATCCAAAAACAAAAACAAATTTTTTGCAGCCCAGTTTGAGAGCTACTGGCTTCACCTCTCAGATACTATTTGGCCATATCTGAACGGAGATGCTAATTCCTAATGCCAGGGCAGTAGAAGGGAAGACACAGGGGTTAGCAGATGAGAAGCACCTGCCAGGGAGAACATTCCAACAAGAAATAACTTCTCTGAACCTGGCCCCAACTCCATTCAGATGGAGACTTGCTTTTTTCAAAGAGGGCACTTGACTCTGACATTAATAATGACAGAGAGAAAAGAAATGAGGGAAGGAGAGGAAGAGGAAAAAACAAAATTGGGTTTGCGGCAATGCCCCAGAGACCCATGATCTCCATTGTTAGCCTACACATAGAGGGAGAGGTATTGTATTTCTTGATCTCTGCCATCTCTGCTTCACCTTCTATTGGGAAGTGGCTGTTGGTTTTCAACTATAAAGTTCCTTTGAGTGTTGAGATTCCTAGTCTAATGTTTACAAGGCATCTCAAGAAAACACAGAAAACGGTTAGATCACCTTTCTAGCCCTGGACCACCTACCAAGAACCCGTCCACTGCTCTGATGTTTTTGCTTTTTTATTTTTGCTGGATGCATGAGTGTGCAGGGCTAGAGCTTCGGCTTCCTTCCTTCTTTCCTACTCTTTGTCTCATGTCCACACTCTGCTCTGGAGGAGCCACAGATATCAGGTGTGTGACTCATTCCAAGCCGTCATTTTCAGCAGTGCATTGGCCAGGTCCAGCTTTTCTTTCTTCCTTCTACATCCTCCCCTCACGGTGGGGATGATGATCGAGGTAATGAAAACCCTCCACAGCCCTCTCTCTTTTCCCCAGCTCTCCTCTCCACCACTCAATAGGAGCTTTGTCTTTGAAAGAGCAAACCTGAAACCCATCCGGCCCCAGCAATTGTTGTCTGCCGGCTCCTGTGCTATTTGGATCCTGACTCTGTTAGAGATCTTGTAATTTAAACTTCAACCTGCTTATTAGAAATTTGAAAGAAATTATCTAATAATATTTAAAATCTCAGGAAAAGCAGACAAGGCTCTTCTCTCCCATCCCCCTTCCTGTGCTTGTCTTGCACCCCTCCTTTTGGGTCACTCAGAGACCCAGGCTCCCTACATGGTGCTGGGAATTGATTCATCTTAAACAAATGTCATGAATCGCTCACCTGTTTCCAGGGTTCTAAGGGCGAGATGTGTCTGGCTGGAGTCCTTTTATTTTGGGGGAGGAACTGAAAGTGCAGCTCTGGTTTGTCTGTCCCCTTGGTTTTCAGCTGAGAATTTCAAAAGTGTCATCTTCTAGATGCTTGGAACTGTTTATTCTGTGTGGTCAGAATTGAATTATTACTCGGACTAGTGTTGCTGCAAAAACAATGAGCTTTCATCTTCCCACTTGCCCATTTCCTACTCCCTGACTCTTTGGAGAGCTGGCCTTTGTGAACCCGTGTGTGTGTGTGTGTGTGTGTGTGTGTGTGTGTGTGTGTGTGTGTGTTTAGCAGGGAGTGGATTGAGGGAGCTGCTATTCTTTGTTCATTTCCCCTTGAGATGATAATTCAAATATTGTCATTCCAGGAATGGTCTTGATCCTGCCCTCCTCACCTCTGAGTCAGAAGGTATTTATGCTGCCTTGAACATGGAAGGGTAGCTTTACTATTGTGGGAAGAGTCGAAAGGTCTAGGTCACTGTGGCTCTGCCCAGGCTTGCTGTGCGGCCTTGAGAGCGTGGCTTCCACCCTCTGGGCTTATGTTCTTTCTTTTTATGGTAAAGGGAGTTTGGCCACTACAGCCCATTCCGTCTCCAAAAGCCTACATTTCCACACTAGTGAGGATCTCCAGAGTGGCGAACAACTTGCGTTTCCAGAGTCAGTGCCTAGACCCCTTGGCCCTTCTTCCCCAAATCTCAGATCCGCCTTCCCAAGCTCTTCCATTCAGCTTCGTCTCTTACATGAGGAGTAGAGGGGAGATCTAGAGATGGCAATGGGTTTGGATGCATGAAGGATAGTTAGTTCTCTAGGCAGATGGATCTCCAAGAATGGGGCAGGACCAGTGCGATTTGCATCACTGGGGAACTTGTTGTAAATGCAAATTCTTGGGTGAATAAGACATCTCGGGGATGGGTCCCAAGAGTTCGGGTTTTAACAAGCCCTTTAGGTGACTCTAATGGATGTTCAAGTCTAAAGCCCTCCGTTCTGGCCTCAATTGGAAGAGGTCAGCAAGAGAATATAGACACAGCTTGCATCATTTTTGGTCCATTACATACTGGATCCTTTGTTCTCCCATGGATAGGAGCAGGGCCATGTCCTTCTGGAGAGGTCTGACATTCTCTACATGGGCTCAGGCTCTCTAAATGTCTGTTTTTTCCTGGAAAAGTTGGCTTCTTCCCCCTCTGAGTGTGGCAGCCAGATTGTTTGGATTTGGGAAAATGGCTAAAAGTGGGAATATAAGAAAATAGATCAAATGAAGAAAATGTAGTTTTCACTTGGGCCACACATTCAACATCAAGTGACAACTTAGTGGTAATAGTCATTGTTATTCCTCTAACATGTATTATCTGAGAAACCACAAGGCATAGCTGAACTGCAAGGCAAGTAGGTGCAGAAGAAGACATGCCATCTGATCCACAGTTCAATGGTGGGGCAACCTGACTCTGTTTCTGGCAGTGAGATGACATATGCCAGGAAGTTCCCTTCCTTTACTCAAAGCTAAAAACTTCTTTCCCAGGAACTGAGCTTCTAAGCAGCTGACTGTTAGGTCCTTAATAAATTAAAAAAAACTATTTATTAAATATTTACCTGCATGTGTCTCAGTACTGAAAATTTCTAAAAACAAATAGTCTTTCAAAGCTAATCAGTTTTGTGTACAATCCAGAAACCATGCTCCCAGATATTTATCTCATTCATTTGAACACTGTAGTCCACAGAAAATTCTACACGTGAATGTTTATAGCAGCTTTATTTGTAATTATCCAAAACTAGAAGCAACAATGATGTGTTTCAATAGCTAAACGGGTCAAGACACTTTGATGCATACATATGATGGAATACTATTCAGTGACACAAAGGCATGAGCTATCAAGTCATGCAAAAACATGGATAAATCTGAAATACATATTGCTAAGGAATATGAGAGGAACTGGTCTGGAAGGGTACATGCTGTGTGATTCTATTTATATGATATTCTGGAAAAGGCAAAAATATAGACAGCAAAAAAAACAGGGGTTTCCAGAGGTTCTGGAGGGAAGGAGTTGAATAGGTGTTGTGCAGGGGATTTTTTAAGGGCAATGGAATTATTCTGTTTGATTCTGTAATGGTGGATACAGGACACTATGCATTTGTCAAAACCCGTAGAACTTTATGGCACATTGAGAATCTTAATGTACGCGATTTAACAAATTGTTTAGGAGATTGGGAGATCACAGAGTGGAATGAAGAATGTGACAAAATAATCTAGATGTATTATAATTGTATGAAACAAACTAACTGTAGGGGTTGGTGGGAAAAGGTGCTGATCTAAGTAACTTTGAAATGAGGGGGGTAAGATTAAATGCAAAGGAAATGCCCATAAGCACTCTACTGTAGCTGATAAGGTTGTTTTCCATGGGGGTATGGGTCAACAATTCTGATACTGCTATCCGTGTAGACTGCAACTGAACAATCCTGTAAATGGATGGGGAATGGTGGGAAGCTTGTTTTTCACTGCGGGAGTGGGACTTTAAAGCTCAGCAATGGGAGGAGTCTAGGATGATCTATGTGGTAATGGATTAGAGTTGGAAAAATATCAGTATAAGTTTATGTTTAGCTTAATAGAGATACAGATTATTACATATAGAAACATTTGTAAATACATGTATGTGGAGAGACATGGACTAGTATATGCACATACCTTTCCTTGCTTTGTCAGCTGGAAGGGCTTAGAATTAACAACACCCTAGTCGCAATGAGCACACTGAGAGCCCAGATCTTGTTTTCTAGTACTATTCTGCAGTAAGAAGAACTAGAGCTCCTTGAAGAAATAGCTGATTCTAGAGATGGGGCAGGACATATCCAAGATAAGCGTGGAACATCGGTAGAGCCAGAAAGTAAGGAAATGCTCAAAATACAAACAAACAAAATTACAAAAACTAACAGACACGATGATGGGGATGGGTCAGAGGAACACTGGCACCAATGGAAAGAACTCCCAATGGCCAAAGCTGGAACAATTTGAATAAGAAAATAAAGTTAACTAGATTCTAACCCAAAGTATAAAACAAATACCCATGAGTCCATACTGCTGTCAAGAAACGATTGGATCAATAAATAAATGGGAGCTAGTAGACAAATCTCCCATGCAGAAGAATTCAAAATAATTTAGGTAGATACTCTGCCCACAGGGAAGCAGGATCTTGTAACATCCTTTCAGAGAGTACAGTATGGAAAGGCTGGAAATCAAGTAATGTTCAGTGGAGAAAGCAAGAAACACCACTTCAGCCAGGTGATTAAGGTCAGTATCAGCAGTGATGTCATGTTTTATCTGCACCATTGATACAAGATGATAAGACTGGCACTTCACCTCTGAGATCTTCTCTCCCAAAATTCATTACCCCTGTCTAATGAGAAAGACATCAGACACATCCAAATTGAGGGACATTCTACAAAAGACTTGACCAGTACTCCTCAAAACTGTCAAGGAAGGTCATGAAAAACAAGTGTGAAAACTGTCACAGCCAACAAGAGCCTAAGCAGACATGACAGGTAAATGTAACGTGGTATCCTGGATGGGATGGGATCCTGGAATAGAAAAAGGACATTAGGAAAAAAACTAAGGGACTCTGAATAATGTATGGACTTTATTTAATAATAATATATCAATGTTGGCTTCATTAATTGTGACAAATATACCATATTCATGTAAGATATTGACAACAGGGGAACTAGGTGTCAGATATATGGGAATTCTCTGTACCAAATTCACAACTTTTCTATAAATCTAAAATTATGCTAAACTTCAAAGTTCATTTTAGACAAACGAAACAGAGAAGGTTCTTGTACTTAGAGATTAAAGTCAAGATCAAGGACACTGATAAGGAGTCATAATAAAATACTGAGAACAGATTCGATATTGAACTGTCTGTGAATGAAGTAAGTGGTAAAGTGAATATATTTTCTGCCCAGGCAAATATGTCAGCTCCTGTAAGCGCCATGAAAACAGGGACTTGCTTAGGTGGTGAGGGGGCTGGAGGAACTTGGGGGTGGTGGAGGGGCTGCAGTTTTAAATAGGGTGGTCAAAGAAGATTGGCTAAGAAGATGATATTTAAACAAAAAACAGAAGGAGGAAGTAAGCCAGGTATCTAGCGGGAGGTGGGGTAGGGAAGGTTGAATTCAGAACTCTGGAAATAAAAACATCATTCATCTAAGGATACGAGGGGGTGGAAAGGCAAAATTGCATTTAAACAATAAGTGTTCTGCTGTGTGTGAATGACCATAATTGCAATAGAATTTTAGTAAAGGGAGAAATGAGTGGGGTTTGAAGAGTTAAACAAGGCTTTGGGGGAGGGACGCTGAGCTTGCACTGGGATTGGAGGAATGGGAGGAGGTTGGAGAGATACTCTGCATGTCTGAAGGCGCTGAGCATGCAGTGAGAGAGGAGGGATGAGAGGAGGCACGTGCGTACATACTGCAGAAAGCGGAAAGTCCTGCAGAAAGCAGAAAGTCAGGCTGTCCACAAGGGAGGGGAGGGGGATCAGGCACTTGAAAGGCAAGAGAGTTCTTGACCTTGGTATATGGAAGATGAGAGTGGTGTCCGGGGAGTGAAGCTCCAACAGGAAGAGGTAGAAGGATTGAAGGAGGGAGACGGAAGACTAGAGTCCAGAGCTTTCTCTAGAAATTGCTGGGATCTCTGGGTGAAAGATGAAGGGTGCTTTGCCTTGGAATTGGCAGTGGGGATGGAGAGAAAAGAGTATATGGAGGAATGAACAATTGGATTGGTGGCAGGTGGATCAGAGAGTTGCTGGAGAGGGAGCCATCACAGATAAGGCCAAGGGTTCTGCCAAGGACCCTTGAAATTGGCAAGAGGAGGACAATGGCCATACATATGTTCAGTCCTTGGAATCCATGACAGAGCCTGTGGGCTGCCCCACCTAATGGGAGTGTGCACGGAGTCAGTGGTGCATTCTCATTTACCTAAATTGGATTGGTAGTTGTTACTGAGTAGAAAAAGAAGGAAGTTGGATGTTTTTGTAATAAGAGCTGTAATTCCTTCAGTCCCTACTACAAGCCTCACACTGTTCTGAGTATTATTCTATTATCAGCAGCTCTCAACTGGGGACGTATGGCCACGTCTGGAGACAGTTTTGCTTGTCATGACTTGGGAGAGGGGTGCTCCTGACATCTCGTGGGAAGAGGCTAGGGGTGCTGCTAATACAATGCACAGGACAAGACCCCCATGACAAAGAACTATCCAGGCCAAAATGTCAGTGGCACTGAGGTTGGAAAAATGCTGCCTTCTATACACCTAAAATCTCAGGTCCCACCTGGGCTTGGTGGCTCACACCTGTAATCCCAGCATTTTGGGAGGCTGAGGCGGGTGGATCACCTGAGGTCAGGAGTTCAAGACCAGCCTGGGCAAAATGGTGAAACCCCATCTCTACTAAAAATACAAAAATTAGCTGGGCGCAGTGGTGCCATGTCTGTAATCCCAGCTACTCAAGAGACTGAGGCAGGAGAATCGCTTGAGCCCAGGAGGTGGAGGTTGCAATGAGCCTAGATCATGCCACTGCACGCCAGCCTGGGTGACAGAACGAGGCTCCATCTCAAAAAAAAAAAAAAAAAAGAAAAGAAAAATCTCAAGTCCTTCATAACCTGGGAGGAAGGATAATGTCTTTCTCATTTTAGGAGTGAAGTTAATGAGACTCAGAATGATTCAGGGGTTCCCACCTGGATAGGGCACCACCCCCTAAGGGGTGTTTGGAATGCATGGGGTGATTGTGGAGCTCCCCAATGCCTGGGGGGAAGTGCAGCGCCCTGCTGGCAGTGAGTGGGTGGATGCTAGGGGGGTGGAATGCCCTGCCATGTGTGGACGCCCCTGCCGATACTCCT
The DNA here is from genome assembly GCF_006542625.1 of Nomascus leucogenys. Taxonomy (NCBI): domain Eukaryota; kingdom Metazoa; phylum Chordata; class Mammalia; order Primates; family Hylobatidae; genus Nomascus; species Nomascus leucogenys. Next base: position 51,758,121 of record NC_044394.1, read on the forward strand.
CCCGTAGAGAAAGCCTGGAATGGAGATGCCCGAGGCCTGATGGCTGCAGGAGGCAGATCCAGGCTTGGAACTCTGGCCTGTCTATCTCTTTCTCCTCCAGGATGGGTTTCCTTGGCTCAGGAAAACTTATGGCTCCCTGGCCCTCCCTTGTCTGTTAGTAGAGCCCTCTTCATGGGGGCTCCCTGGCACACCCTCTTTGCACCAGATTTTTCAGCCATCTTTCATGAATACTGTACAACAACTAATGCCTTTGTATTGTCACCTATAAAATGGTGTAAACATCCACACTCATTTTGTTCCTGGGGGTGAAATTAGATAGTCCAAGTCTCAGTCTATTGCTTAATGCAAAACAAGCATGGAAAATCCGGGAGGAGGCCATGTTCACAGAGCTTGTTGCAGAATATGTGCTAGGAGCCCAGCACCTTGCAAAAACCATGTGAAATTGTCCACATCTTCAACTCTGCAAACGTCCCCTGCAGGACACCAGGGTTCACTAATATTTGCTAAAGATGGCCCTTCAGTATAAGCTGTTATTGGTGAGTGCATTCACTTCCTGGGAGGGCTTAAACAGCAGTACCATAAACTGGGGCGCTTAAGCAGAAATTGATCATCTCCCAATTCTGGAGGCTTGAAGTGGAAAATGAAGTGTCAGCTGGGTTGGTTCCTTCTGAGGGCTGTGTGGGCGAATCTGCCCCAGGCTGCTTGCCTAGCTGTGAGGAGACCCAGGCGTTTCTTGGCCTGTGAACGGCTTCCTCCCTTTGTCTTTACATCATCTTCCCTCTGTGTGTGTCTGTCAAGTGTCCAAATTTCCCTTTTTTATAAGGACACCAGCCCTGATGGATTAGGGCCCATCTATATGACCTAATTTTAACTTGGTTACCCCATGTAAAGTCCCTCTTTCCAAAAAAGTCACATTTTGAGTCTATACGGGACTTCCATAGATCTCTTTTTTGGGGGGTGGGGGTGTACAATTCAACCCACACAGACAATGAGAAGGCACAGCTGAATCACCTCCCCTTGCTGTCAGAGGGAACCCCAGGCCCTGTGATTAGTAACCCCTAGCCTGTAGCTCCTGTTTTTTGGGCTCTAACATTCCCCATAATTTTTTAAGTTTGGAAGGAATAAGAACCCAAAAACACTTGTCTAGGGTAGAAGAATGAATGCGAATTTTTTTTTTTTGAGATGGAGTTCCACTCTTGTTGCCCAGGCTGGAGTGCAATGGCATGATCTTGGCTCACTGCAACCTCCGCCTCCTGGGTTCAAGTGATTCTCCTGCCTCAGCCTCCCGAGTATCTGGGATTACAGGCGCACATCACCACACCTGGCTAATTTTTGTATTTTTGGTAGAGGCGGGGTTTTGCCATGTTGGCCAGGCTGGGCTTGAACTCCTGACCTCAGGTGATCCACCCACCTTGGTCTCCTGAAGTGCTGCAATTACAAGCGTGAGCCACTGCGCCTGGCTGGGAACCTCCTATCAGAAATCACCGCCCTTCTCAGTCAACCCGATTCCTCTTCCTGACATTCGGAGACACGCTCTGATGCTCTGATAGTCCAGCCTTGAGGCGAGCACATCACAGCCTGGAGTCTGGCTCCTCCATGGCTAACAACAAGGCCTGAAGCAAAGCAACAATCCTGCTGCTATCCTGGAAAGGAGAGTCACCTCACCTAGAGAAACCAGAACTGTGCTGGGCCGTTTTGCAGATGACATGTGCAGTGAGAGCACGCAAATAGTTTTGCATCGGGCGTTCCTCGGCAGGAACGTGGAAAAGCATATTTGGTTAAGCAGTGTCTGCACCGTAATTATTACCCGCCGCCTTTTTGCTTCAACATCTTACCTCTAACCCTAACAATTTCCTGCTTTGGGATGCTCTTGCTATGACATCCTGTGGTTTCTGTTCTGTTACAATGAATTCATTACTATTCCTTACTGCTGTTATCTCACGCAAATTCACCAGGGATGCAGAGGAGCATAACCTGGTGGGAGATGGTGGTACCGCTGCAACTTCCCTGTTCTCTTTGCTCTGCAGTTAATCTGTTGATAAAAAATGAATAGATGGAAGAGTCAAAGGCTAAGGAAGAGCCACTATGTGGTCAGTTTGAGTTGTTTCCACTGGATTCACAGAGGTCAAGAGCTGCTACGAGTGGTTCTGGGCACGGAGCAATAATGTTACCTTTGAGATCCACCAGAGTGACCCTTTTCAGATGTTACTGGGTGATCCTGCTACTTCCCAACTCATATGGAGGAGCACAGTCCCAAGTCTTGCCCTGGTTGGGGAAGTTTTGTCCCTCATTACCTCATTCTTCCCCATGGTCACCTGCCTGAGCACCTGCTGCAAACTTCTGCATTTCTTGTTCCCACTGCCTGTAACGTTCTTCTAGACGGTCTCATGGTTGGCCCTTCATGTGGGGGTCTGCTCAAATGTTCTCTCCTTGTTAGGCGCGGTGGCTCCTGCCTGTAATTCCAACAGTTTTGTAGGCTGAGGCAGGCAGATCACCTGAGGTCGGGAGTTCCAGACAAGTCTGGCCAACACAGCAAAACCCTATCTCTACCAAAAATACAAAAATTAGCTGGGTGGGGTGGCGTGCACCTGTAGTCCCAGCCACTTGGGAGGCTGAGGCAGGAGAGTCACTTGAACCTGGGAGGGGGAGGTTGCAATGAGCCTAGATCACACCACTGCACTCCAGCCTGGATGACAGAGCGAGACTGTCTCAAAACAAACAAAAACAAAAATGTTCCCTCCTCAGAGGGAACTTCCCCAAACCCTCTATTCAACATTGCACCCCACCAGTCCACCAGCCCTTGCCCTGTTCTCTTTTTTCTCATATTTCTTTGTACCAACCAACTTACTTCTCTCTCTCTGCATTGTCTACATTTCCTGCTAGGATCTGCACCAGTGCTCCTAGCCTCTGTCTGTCCAGTTACTGCTGAGCAAAGTCTGGCCCAGAGGAGGCCTGCAATGAGTGTTTGCATAAACGGATGACTACAACTTGCTTTACAATTTATGGGGAGCTTTTGTCCCCTACAGTGGCCCAGGGAGGAGGGGCGTTTGCTACGATCACAATTGCCGCTGTTATTATTATGACTGCTCCCTTGACGGGTGTCTTCGGGCTGTTGAGGCAGTTGAGGGTGAGCTGTGAGATCCTCTGTCTTCTCATCTTACATCTCTTCCACCAGCCCATGGAGGGTTCCCAGTGGCAGTGTGTGGAGTAGAATGATGCCATAGTAAGCAGGAAGCAGCTCATAGATGACCCAGACATGCATACAGGGAATCATGCTCCCTACCTGCACATACTTAACTGGCTTTATCGCCAGTTCCACAAGATTCAGTAAATACACTGCTGTTCTGTTTCATTTTTTTCTAGACTTGTCCAATATAAACTCTCCCCCTTTGCTTATTTCCTGCTGCATTTTGGATCATCACACTTGCATGATTTCCTTCTCTCCCCTGATCAAAATTGTTTTGCATCACAAATATTTTAAAGCTGGCAACCGTGCCTCAGTGTCCTGACCCTGGCTCTGACCAATCCAGAAGAGATGCTTGTGCCTCTGCAGTAGGCTGCTGGGGATGGCTGGGAGGGGTGCCTTGTGCCAAAGGCTGGTGATGACACTTTCTCTAGGCTTTGAAGCTTTAGTGTCAACAGGCAAATATACTCTCACTTATTTCCATTTGTCCTGGCTTTTCTTGGGAAGATTTGGTATTTGCATTGTAAACCATGTCTGTAGGTGGCTGGGCATCTTAGTGACAGTCTTCGTGTCATTCATCTGTCCTAGTGACAGCTTTTGAGGAGGGAAGGAAGCCCTGGTGGATGAGGCTCTGATTCCCGCCTCACTTCCACTATATCATCTTGACACTGTTTTGCTTTATTAAGAGGGCATTCACATAGAAGTGTTTGAAATTCTGCAGCTCATATTTTAAAAAATCGCCATTGTATATTTCTATGATTTGCAGCACTTTTCTGAGATTTCAGTGTACATTGGTGTAAACATCTTTTTCCAGAGAAACACATCTCCAAGTCTTACAATAAATGGCCTCTGAGAAATAAACTTTGGTCCTTGGAACTGTGCTTAAAGGAAACTTTCCAGGAACGGAGATGCTTCAAGTGGGATACTCATGTAACAGGCCTGGAGTGGTTTGGATAGATTCTGCTGCATTCTGTTTTCATTATAGCATTTATTTATTCATTTCTTCAACACGTATTTATTGTTTACCCATTATATGCTAGGCATTAAGCATATAGCAGGAAACAGAAGAAACCAAGTTGGTGCTCCGATGAGCACCAGTGGGATTCACTGTTACTATTCCCCATCAAATCAACAGAACATTTTCCCCCAAAGCCCCACAAATACACACATCCCAGGGCAACTGAGCATTTTGGAGAGGACTCAGTGCGGCTCTAGTGAGAGAGGCAGATGATACATTTGTGCCATCATGTTAGACAGTGACATATGCCATGGAGAAAAAAACAAAACAGGGTACAAGGGTAGATAAAGAAAACACAGGGCTGTCTCAGGTAGAGCAGCTGAAGAGCCTCCCTGGAGGGAGCAGAGCCCGCAGGAAGTGGAGAGAAAGCCACTGGCAGGTCTGTGGGAAGAACATTCTAGACAGAGGGAACAGAAAATGCCATGTCCCTGAAGTGGGAATATGCTTAGCACATTTGAGAAACAGCAAGAAGGCTAGTGTGGCTGGAACACAGCAAATGAGGCAAAAGGAGTACAGCATATGTTCGAAAAAGGAGGTAGGGAATCAGATCACATAAGGTCTTAATGGTCAGGGAAAGGAGGTGAGATGTTACTGTCATTTAAAAACACATCTATGGCAGGGCAAGGTTGCTCATGCCTGTAATCCCAGCACTTTGGGGGGCCGAGGCAGGCAGGTCACTTGAGGTCAGGAATTCAAGACCAGGCTGGCCAACATGGTGAAACCCCGTCTCTACTAAGAATACGAAAACTACCTGGGCATGGTGGCGCATGTCTGTAATCCCAGCTACCGGGAGACTGAGGCATGAGAATAGCTTAAACCTGGGAGGTGGAGGCTGCAGTAAGCCGAGATCCTGCCACTGCACTCCAGGCTGGGTGACAGAGCGAGACTCTGTCTCAAAACAAAACAAACAAAAAGCATCTGTTCGTCTGTTATCCTTATGGACTCTGCATTCCTAGAAAGAAGAGAGTATGGCTTCTTTGTTTGTGTATTATTTGGTATCTAGTATCATCGGGGGATAGAATGGGTGTTCAGTAAACATATGTCAAGTGGCCTCTTCTGCTTTAGTGTTAAGATCTAAACGGATCCCTGGTCGGTCTTCCTTGTGGTCCCAGAGAAGGAAGGGGTGTGACAGTCATTGATGAGAGAATGCAGTGTCTTGGGGGTCCAGTTTGTGTGGGAGAATCTTATATCCCTGCTGTGCATTTTTTCCTGTCCTTTCCTCACAACAAGGTCAGTAAATGCAGATGGCCCACTGAGACCTCTCCAAAATGCTCGGTTGCCCTGGGATGTGTGTATTTGTGGGGCTTTGGGGGAAAATGTCCTGTTGATTTGATGGGGAATAATAACAGTGAATCGCACTTTGTTTATGTCCAGCAGTTTTTAAAGAACTCTTATTGACATTGTCGAATTAGATCCTGGCTTCTAGTACGTGTGTCTGTGTGTGTGTGTTGGTAAGGGGATGAGTGGAATTGAAATAAAGGCATAAAACGTGCCTAAGGGCTGAGTTTGCATGAAACAGCCCAAATGATAGCTGAGAAAGCACAGTCAGCATAAAGCATTTTCCTTCTCGAAGCCTCGCAGGATCTTTCAAAGCCGGGTGAATGCAGCTAGGGAACAGTCATTTCTCTGGTGGCGCTGGGTGGAGATGAGATGGGCCAGGGGAGAGATGGTGGATTTCTCTCCTGAGTGAATCCAAGAGCCAGTGAGTCTCAGCCTCTGACCAGAAATGGAGATTTATTTCTCACTGGCTGGAAGAGTGAGGTATTTCAAAATCTTCTTCCTCCATTACAAAACTGCCCCTGGGAACGCGGTTGGCTAAAACTGCCAATCTTGATTTCCCAGTCTTTTCTGCATCTAGAGTTACATCCTAAAAATGAAGGTTTGGGTTCTGGAAGGGCATTCCTCCTGGGCAGGCTCGGGGTCCCAGCCATCCCTGTAGCTGGCAGCTGCCCCTCTGGAAATGGGGTCCCCCTTCAGGTGCCTCTGCCCTCCCACCCAATTCTTGTTGTGCATGTAGATAAATATTCACTCTCAGCCAAGAAGCCAGCAGAAACAAACCTTTGGTAAACGTGTGGGGGGTTTTTGTTTGTTTTTCTCAAAATGTTTTTATTTTAGGTTTTGTTTTTGTTTTGCTTTGCCTAACTCTCATGATAGAATGCTCAGCTTTTAACCACAAATAACTATACTTGAGCCCCAGGACGTTAGGGAGTCCTGGGGTGAAGGAGCTAAACCCTCCACAGGGGAGGCGTCACCACTGGCTGCATGAGCTTTTGAATGGTGACCAACACTCATGTCTCTGGGTTCACGTGGTGTCTGTGGTCCTATTTGTTATTCTTTATGGCGTTGGTCACCATCTGAAGGTACCATATGCTTCCTTGGTTGGTTATTTTTGTCCTCCTCCCCATCCCTGTTAGCACGTACATTCCATGAAGATGGGGATTTTTCTGGGGTTTCGTTCCATGTTTTATTTCCAATCCCCAGAAAATAACCCATTCAGAGCAAGTTCTCACTAAATGTTTGGTGCAAGGACAAACAAGTGAGCAGTTGCTAGTAGCCAGGCACTGAGCTGGACACTTAAAAACATTATCTTAGTTTTCCCTTTTTCCCCCCATCCAAAATTCCATCACGTGGGTGCGCTCATTATTCTGAGGTAGATGAGGAACCCCAGGCTTGGGAAGGCGGCAGCACCTGCCCAAGCCACAAGGCAGGTAAGTGGCAGAGGGATTTGAGGGCTGTGGAAGGTCCAGGACCTGCCTGCAGTGCGTGGCCCTGGTGTGGGCACCTCCTGGTGCTTGGGGCCTTTGGCACTTACTGGCCTCCCCCGACCCCTGCCTGGCCTGGCTGGGCCACTGAAAACCTGAGCTCTTCAGCTCAAAGTCTGGCTCTTGTGGAGAGATTTTATGCACACGCGCACACCCACACACTCTCAAACATACATTTACACACCCACACACACTAAAAGACGCACACACTCAAACATATGCACACACCCACACACTCACACTGAAAGACACATACTCATACATGCACACACCCACACACTCACACTGAAACACAAACATAAATGCACACACCCACACACACAGAAACACACACTCAAACATACATGCACACACTCACACTGAAAGACACATACTCATACATGCACACACCCACACACACTGAAACACACTCAAACATACATGCCCACACCTGCACATTCACATTCAAACACATGCACACACCCACACTCTGACAAACACAAATGCACACACTTAAATACACATGCACATACTTACACTCAAATACATATGTACATACATGTTCATACATACATGCATATACCAACACCCATGCTAACAAGTTCATACACTCACATGCACACACACTTACACATATACATATACACACACCTAAATCCTCACACACACGCACACCCACCTGCACACACACCTGCACATTTACCTACATATACACGCTCACACTCAAATACACATGCACATATTCACATGCTAACACAGCTACATACATTAACACATGTCCACACACACATAAACACACTCAAACATGCATGTACACACTCACGTGTATGCACAGGTACACACACTCATATACATGCTCACACACACGCACACACTTGCCCACATACACACTCTCACAGTCACAGACACACATACAAGCATACACATACACACACACCCCAACTTTAACAGAGATCATGGTATTCTGGTCTGATTTCACTGGGAGCCAAGAGATGGACATAAAGTCAGCTACTGTCCAAGTTTACATCAAAAGTGAGAAAAATGACTCCTCTGGGCCTGGGGACTGGCTTCTGGAAAAAGCCTTCCACCTGATTGAAACAAGGTTTTCTCCAGCCAAGCCCCAGAGAGCCTCCTAGCAGTGGCTCCCAAGCCTGGATGTCTGAACGACCACCTGGAACCTCCTTAACAAAACCCACCCACAGGCCCCGCCCTCGGAGAACTGGATTCGTAGCTCTGAAATGGGACCTGGAGTCTGGATTTCCATGAGGCTTCGCCAAGTGATTCTGATGCAACCAGGTGGTCAGCCAGAGCTGGGAAACCGCTGGAACCAGCTGAAGGATGTCTCCCTAAGGACAGAGATGGACATTAGAATCCAAGGGGAAAAAACTTCTGGCTTGTATTTCTTGCAACTGAAGGCAGGTATGTCTGAATCCCTGTTTAGCTCTAACATTATGTTCATAGAAGATCAACCACAAATACCTTTTGAAGTTATTTACCATCAGAGGAAGAGGCAGGAGGAAATTCTAAATTGTTACCAGCTCTGTAAGAGCCCAGGATTTCCCAGACATTTCCTAGACCTTAAGAGCATCGAAACCCATCCACGCCTATGCTTACTTTCTTACTGAGGTGAGCCCACATCAGCAATGTTGAAAACTCCCCAGCTGATTCTAACATACCACTAAGGTTGAGAATCACTGCTCTAGGCCAGGGGTTGGCAAGCGTTTTCTGTAATGGGCCAGGTTTTGAGGGTCGCACCATCTTTTTCATAATTGCTCAACTTCACCATTGTATTGCAAACACAGCCATTGACAATATGTAAGCAAACAGGCATGTGTTCCAATAAAACTTTACTTACAAAATCAAGCTGCGGGCCAGATTTGGCCCATGGACTATAGTTTGCCAATCCCTGTTCTAGAGGGTCCTAGTCTTAAAAAGTCGTTGTCAAAATCACCTGAAGAACGTCTTAAATTGCTAATTTCCTGGCCCCCTTGGAGGATCTTTTCCTCAGTCTGGGTGGAGGCCTAGGAATCTGTATTGCTGAGAAGCATCCCAGAATTTGGAGCTGCTCTGATGTTGTGGTAGGGGGCCAGTGGGCCACACTTTTAGAAACATTGGACAACCATCTGGCTACTCAGCGACCCCAGTGTCTCTCCAGGCATCTACCCCTCCTGGGCTCCAACTTGACTGATCTCTCAGGCCACCTGGTCTGCTCACCTTTTCTTTCTCTTCTCTGTCTGTTCTCTTTTTGGCTAAGTCCTTCTCAGATGTGGGCTATCAGCTTAATGAATTTGAGGGCACAATGTGAGTCCTTTTGGCCAGAGAGGGTGGGAGTGAGATGGAAAGGCAAGGGGCCTCCTCCTGCCTGCCTATGAGGATGGCTGGGACCTGGCTCCAGTTGAGTCTGCTCTGATGGTGTTCTCATTGCCCCTCCCCGCATCATCCACAGGCTTTGCTGAGCACCCTGGTGGTCATTGCTGCCTTGTTTTCACAGGTGAAGGTGATGGCCCTTCCAGCTTTCTGGTTTGTGATGAGATGCTTATCTCCTCGGCCCTCTCCAAGCTCAGGGGTGACGGCCCTGCAGAGACCTTGGCTTCTGCTCAGTTGTTCTTAATTAAATTTGAAATCAACTAGAACAAGAGGGCTTTGGGAGCTTGGTGGGCTGAGGGCCAAGGGCCTGAGCAACTGCCACGGACTAGCACCACCTCCCACAGTCCTGATCCCTGGGACATGTGTACAGATTACAGAGAAATCCCTCTGCAATGAGGTTATGTTAACTCTTTAGCCTAGGTGCTGGGTTTCAAAAGCAACCAGAGACCATGGGCAGAGGACCTGGCTTTTCTTGCTGAATATTTACAGCTAGGGATTATTTGGGGCAGTAGAAATCCAAGTCCCCCAGAACTCTCAGGGTGACAACTAGGGGTCCCTAAGTTCTGGTGCATGATCCCTGCCCCCACCCTGACCCCAGCTGTACCTCTCAACCTTTATTAGAGGGTTTTTCCTTAAAGCAGCCCAAGGAGCTGGCATATCCAGAATAGCATGTTTGGGGATTAGAGGAAGAGTATGGAGCCAGAGACTGGGGGCATGCCTGGGTTCTGTGAAGAGGAGCAAGACGTTTGGAGCTGATTTTGGGTCAGCCCAGCTAACATGCAACCCACTGGGTGACCATTTTTGAGTGTCTACATGTGCATCATACACCAATAGGTGATGGGGAACATTTGTTATCTGTTGTGCACATAGAAAGCAGTAGGAGTTATCCATTGTAAAGTGGTTAATAATAACCACCATTTGTTAAATGCGCACGTTTTACAAATGCTCTTATCTAATCATTGCAATAACACCATGAGTTACCATTATCTCCACCTACAGATGAGGAAACTGAGGCACAGAGAGGTGAAGTAACAATTTGCTCCAGGCCATATGGGTGGTATGTGATAGAACAGGTACTAGATCTCAGGTCAGCTGACGCCAAAAGAACTTAGACTATACCAAAGGTGATAGGATACCCTCATCTAGAAAATATTTTCAAGGCAATTCAAGAGCAAAGGCAGCATTCGTGGCACAGTAGGCTTTGGAGGGAGTTAAATCTGGCAAAAGGTTATTAGGGGGACTGAGTGCTCTGGGAAATAGAATCAGTAAACAGACCTCCCAACTCTGCAAAGCCACTTTCTGCAGGTGCAGATGGCCAGCTTGCTCATCTCACCTGAGAGATGAAGGTCAGGTGCAGAAGGAAATGGTGGTGTCCCCAATGCAATAGCCATATGAAGACAGGTCAAGGGCCAGGCTCTGAACCCCACCCTGGGCACTGTGGTAAGTGTGCATCCCTCTCCCTGTCTCCCTGGGGGCTGCTGAGTTTTTCTGTCAGTGCCCTTTTCTGACATTCAGGATCTGTTTCTCCTCAAGCCTTTCTCTGTCTAACTTCTGTCTCCAGGAAAAAGACTGGGTAAGTGTTATGGGTTGAATCATGTTCCAGTCCAATTCTTGTGCTGGAGTCCTAGCCCCCAGCCTAGTGTCTTTGACTGTGATGTCATTTGGAGAGAAGGTCTTTTACAGTGGGAATGAAATTAAATGAGGTCATTAGAGTGGACTCTAATCCAAATGAAGTGTGTCTTTATAAAATGGGAAAATTTGTTGAATTTTTTTTTTTTTTTGGGACGGAGTCCTGCTCTGTCACCCAGGCTAGAGTGCAGTGGTGCAATCTCAGCTCACTGCAGCCTCCGTCTCCTGAGTTCAAGTGATTCTCCTGCCTCAGCCTCCCGAGTAGCTGTGATTACAGGTGTGCGCCACCATGCCCAGATAATTTTTGTATTTTTAGTAGAGATAGCGTTTCACCATGTTGGCCAGGCTGGTCTCGAACTCCTGACCTCATGATCCGCCCACATCAGCCTCCCAAAGTGCTGAGATTACAGGCATGAGCCACTGTACCTGGCCCAAAATGGGAAAATTTGGACATGGAGACATGCATAGAAGGAAGATGATGTGAAGAGACACAGAGAGAAGATGCCATCCTCGAAGCCAGGAGAGAGGCCGGGAACAGATTCTTCCCTCCAAGCCTTCAGAAGGAACCAACTCTGTGGACACTTTGATTTTGGACTTTGGCCTCCGGAACCATGAGATGAAAAATGTCTGTTGCTTCAGCCACCTCGTCTGTGATACTTAGTTACAGCAGCCCTGGCAAACAAATGCAGTTTAAGTAATTTATATCCTAGCATGAATCAGGGTTAAAACAATTCCAGGAGCATTTTCAACTTAAAAGAATAGGAAATACACCAAAGAAATGCGTTTTAAAGGATGGTATTTAGGACACTCTGAAACTTGGGGCTAACGTTGGGGGCCACAGATCTCTGCAGACCCCCAAGTGTTAGTTATTTCACTCACTTGTCCCCAAGGGCATGGGAGGCCCGTCCCCAACAGACCGCATGCATTTTCCTCTGAGTTCCTCCTTCTCTGAGACCCTGGTGTCTGTTTAGCTGCTTAGCTTTGGTATCCTGGAGACTGAGCAATGCTAGCGCCACCACCCCAATCAAGCAGGGCTCTCTAGAGCTGTGACTTTTGGAAACAAACTGTTCCTGGTTTCCATAAGGTGAAAACAACCAAAAAAACAAAAAAACATTCTCTGGGGTTCCTTTCTCCCTGGCAGCCAACGGGTAGTGTCCAAGCCTCATGTGAGTTTTGCCCTGCAGTTTCCCAGCCTGGAGGGTTTGGTGTGTAGCCCATGGGGAAATCTGCGCATTGAAATGTAGGGGAGGAATAAAGAATTTGGGCACGATTTGGGAAATCTTTGCTTGGGTCTTTCCTTGTGTCTTCCCTGGGACAAGCCTAATTCACCTGTTCAGCACGAATGTATTAAATATGTATTCTGTGCCAGGAAACAGTACTGGGCAAGGTGCTGGGGAGATGATCATGAATAAGTCTGACACTTGTCACTAGGGAGTTCACAGTCTAGGAGGGAAAAGCGACAACGGACCCGTGTTTTCAGAGCTGATGATTGTTCTGAAAGGGGAAGTGTTGACTCCACATTCCCTGCCCTTGACCTGTTGTCTGTATCATTGTTTGTGTCTGGTTCTATCCAGCTTAAATTATAAACTTTGAGGCCACAGTCATCTTGCTGGCATAATTTTTTTTTCCCAGAGGTTTTTCCTGCTACAGGCACAGAAGGGGCGTTTTAAAAATCAAACTGCAGTGTGCAATAATTACACAGGGGAACTTGTTAAAATGCAGATTCCCCGACTCTGCCCTTAGAGTTTCTGAATTCGTGGACCAGGGGTAGGGCCGGAGAATGTGCATCTTTAAACCCAAACACCCAGTCACTGTGGTTCTGGAACTCTGTGTTCCACACTTAGAGAACACTCTCCTAGGACTGGGGCTGCTTGCTGGTTTTCTTTTATTCCCACAAAATTAAACAGAAAGCAGAAACTTGTGAAAAAAGTGAAACTGACAAAAAGAAATGTCAGGGAGAAGACATTTCTTTTTGTGAAATTAACCAATCAGGTAAACACTGACTGGATTGAGCAGAATTCCTGCTAAGATAGGTATTGCTTGTTTGTTTTTATTAAGTCGTTTAGGTAGATGATACAGTACTTAAATCAGCCATGGGTCCCTTTCCCTTTCACTGAAAAGGAGCTAAAAGAGTCACAAGCCTCATAATACACGACTTAAAAACTTTCCGGCTGGGCGCGGTGGCTCACGCCTGTAATCCCAACACTTTGAGAGGCTGAGGTGGGTGGATCACGAGGTCAGGAGATCGAGACCGTCTTGGCCAACATAGTGAAACCCTGTCTCTACTAAAAATACAAAAATTAGCCAGGCGTGGTGGCACATGCCTGTAACCCGGCTACTCGGGACACTGAGGCAGGGGAATCACTTGAACCTGGGAGGCAGAGGTTGCAGTGAGCTGAGATCGTGCCACTGCACCCCAGCCTGGTGGCAGAGTGAGATTCCATCTCAAAAAAACAAAACAAAACGAAACAAAACAAACAAAACAAAACAAAACAAAACTTTCCATCACAGATGTGTGTTTTAACAATTGCTTGGATTTCTTTGATATTTTAGGAATGAGGGCTTGTTAATCACAGATCCTAGACCCTAAGTGGAACAAGACAGTAAGGTAGGTGTACTGAGATTGTCACGATGGCCACCTCTGCGTCCATCGTATGGCCCACAGGTGACAACTTGTCAGCATCCCTACTTGAGAGTTGGTCTCTGATGGGTTCGTGCGCCAGATCTTCTGCACTGTCCTTGCACATTGTTCTGAAAGCCAAACAAACCGATGTCTTGCCAGCCAACCAGGGAGCTGTATCTGTGTGCCTTAGACAAACCCTGTGCCTTCTCTGAGTCCTGGCTTGCTTATCTGCAAACTAGCCATTCCTGAGAGTTCCTGCAACTCTGATAGCATATGGTGTGACCACATCAAAAACAGGTCATCACCCTTGCCTCGTCATCCCCATACCACCTACCCTGGCCCATTTGTCAGCCCAGCTTCCAGAACAGAACCTGGCACACAGGAAGCTCAAACCACATCGGTAGAGGGCTCTTTGGTTCTCAGAGTGGCCCTGGACTTGACCACTCTGTTACTGGCATATTTTGGAAATATCTCAGTAGGAAGAAAGAAGCTGGAGATGGTCATATTTTTTCCCTTAGAGCTCCCCCTCATCTTCCTTCAGCCTCATTCAGTTGCTGACATTCTGGGCCCTGAACCTGATGCCAATTTTCCTCCCACTTCTTCTGACTCATATCTTTCATCATGTCTCAGGAGAGCGGCATCTGTCACTCCCCTCTCCTGGCAAACATGAGGGGCTTGGGAAGAATGTCAGCCACAGCTCAGTGCAGCCAGGACTGGGCCTGATCCTGGAACAATCGGTAAAGCTGGGAGGTCAGCTGCCTGTTGGGGTCTTGCACACTTAGGTAGAGGCACTTTCTTTCTCTCTCAGCCATATTCCTCCCTTCCCCCCTTGAAGCCTTAGAAAAGAGAAAAACATACTTGCTTCTTTTCCCTGGATCCTCTTTGAGTTGTAATTTTGAAGGACACTAAGTATCATTTGCTCTGTTGGGAGTGAAGACTTCTGCATTTTTTTGCTGGCAGCATCAAACAGCAATGGGCACACAAGGGGATGGTCCTGAAGTTAAGACCACTGGGGTCTCACCTCCCTCTGTAATTCTTACGTTTTTTTCCATGAGATTTCCAGAGAGAATCTTGGCTGAAAAATCCAACCAGAATCCTTGCCAGTGTGTCTGGGAGAGGAAAGCTTATTCTTGCATGGGCTTTCCAGTGCCTTCCTATAATTACAGCTTGATTCTAAATGGTTATTATTATGAAGCCAATGCAATCACTGCCAAGGAGATAGGAAAGATACCACATAAGCCACACCAACACAAGGTTTAGGGAAATCAGGGTTTTTACTGGATTTCAGACTAAGGCATGGTGCTGAGAACCAAAGAGAGGGATCTTTAGCTATGTACACAAACTCTCAGATTCTTAGGGAGAGAGAGGAGGAAGACTGAAATGAGATGGAGGAAAGAGAAAATCTTAGGACTCGTGGCAAAGAGAGTAGTGACTTAGAATGCAGAGATCCAAGGTCAGATCACCATTTGCAAAGATTCTGGAACCTATAGACTGCTATGATGTTGAAATGTGTATTTCCCCAAACTATTACTCATTTCTAAGTGTTTATATAGCTCACTAAGTGCCAGGCATTGTCCCAAGCACTCTCTATATATTAACTCATTTAATTAAATTTCCATTGAGTTTCACAGTTTCTAGATTTATGGAATTTTCACCTAGAGACATTTAGTAAAATCTGTGATCACTCCTTATCCAAAGAAGCTCTTGGAACTGTGACAGATCATTCTAGATTCCAACCCACACTTTCCCTGTTAGCACCTGCATCTCTGTGGCTTGGCTTCTCCAGTCCTGGAAATGTTTTAACCCTTTGTCTGCTTGAGGGGACAAGGACTAGTGAACAGGACTGGGAGAGGGAGAACAGCCTAGAGAATGGGTTGGGGGAAGAAGACCATGGGATGAGGGAAAGGCCCAGGATTAAAAGGCAAGCTCAGAGAAAGCTGCAGCCATATCAGTGGAGGCTATTTTTCTTAAGATCTACCATCTAAGCAGCAAGAGGGAGATCTGTTCAAACCGGTGAGATGGTCTGGCATAAGCTTCTGATTCAGCCACTCCTTCCCCTTAGCTCATTGTGTGCAAGCTCATCTTGTGGCAGGGTGCAAGGAGGTTCTGATGAGCTAATGCTCCCAGAAACTCTGGGTAGGAGGGAACCATCTTCCTTGCCAGGGTATTACCCCATTCTTTGAAGGATTAGAAGAAGAACCAAAATCAGGGTTGATGCAACATAAATGGGCCACATGGTGGCTTTGCTTGGACACTGTGGCATGCATGTCTCTACTCCTCTCAAGGTTTCCTTTCTGTCCCTCCTTCCTTGTTTGACATCACTCAGTGTTGGTGGTGCTGACTGTAGGGAGGTGATTGTGACATTCCTGATATGTTGGCTGAAATTCTTCCCAGGAGCCCTTTGTTGTAGTGGCCAAATCAATCCCTCCATCTGGGTGAGAAGTTGGTTTTGAGGACTCTGGAGCTGGGTGGAAGAGCCTTGCAGCAAAGGCAAGTCAGAGGTTCTTAAGGAGAGTCATGGATCAAGCTCTGGGGAGGTCATATCCAAAGATCCAGAGGTCGGATAGGAACCAAAAGACACTGTGGATGAGTTTGCAGCTGGGTAATGATTGGGAGGGGACCTGATTCAGAAGTAGTGAAGAGCACTCAAGGCCACTGCTGGGAAAAGTTTTGGGAGGTCCATGCTTCCCTACTTTGGGGTGAGTTTGGGGATAATCAAAGGCAGAGTGGACAAGTTTCCTTTTCTCTCTTAGTTTCCTTATCAACAAATGCAAAGATCCACTGTGAGCATTAAATGACACAACTCACGTAAAGTGCCTAATACAGTGCCTGATATATTGTCAATATTCAATAAATTAGCTTTTAGGATTTTATTTTGCTGAACAGTCTTCAGAGGTCATAATAAAATTTGCTGCTGTTTGCCGACTTACCAACAACACATGGTGATATTTGTTTAAGAGCATGGGTAAAAGCAGGGAACATTTTCTCAGTCCTGGCCTGACATTTTTTTAGGATCTGGATCAGTAGGTCTGTGTCAGTTTGCATAGTACATAAACATGCACTGTTGAGTTTGGGGAAAGATGAAAAATCTAGTTTCAAGTTTGATCATTTGAAAGAATTCTCCAAGAAGGTAGCACTTGTCTGGCTATCCTCACACAGTAGTTTGATACACATCTCGAGACGGGAATGGAAGAAGCCCGATCCTATATTTTTGAGTGCTACGATGCCTTGGTAGGCATGGGAAGATGGGGAGTGATAGGAGAAGGGGTGTGAAGAGGGGTAGATTGGGGGAGGATGCTGTCCATGAAGGCATCCATTACAGTGTTCCTTAACTGCAAACCACCCCAAATTCTATTACATGGTTAAAACATTTTGGGAACTCTTGCTCAATAATAAGCAGCAGCATGATAAAAATTTTTTCTTGAAGCCATTTCTCTCTCATCATCCTCTTCAACCTGGATTTGTTCCCATGTGCTTCTCTGGAGGCCCAAAGAAAGCAATGTATCTCAGAAGCTGGAAAACTAGACTGGAGACGGGGAGCAGCCCTCCCTGGCTGGTTGCTTGTGTGTGCCCTTGTCTCCCCAGCCCAGGCTTGGCTTTTTATTAAGTCACGTACCCAAGAAGCTGTGGGCAGGAGGGGCTGAACGGGTCACCTTGGCCCCCAACTCCCATCTACAGTGGACTGAGGCATTTGCTGATTCTTGCCAAGACCACCAGAGAGCATCAGTGGTAGGAAATATGAAGTCATGGTGGAAAGGGTCCGTGGAGCAGAAACTAAAGACACAAGTGTCTTTTCTGCTCTCTGGGGTATAGACGCATCTGCTCCAGGAACCGCAGTCCAGTGGCCAGATGCTCAAGTGGGAGGCCTTCATTTCTTGGGTGGTGGGAGAGTAGGGTCGGAGGTCTAGGAGGCTTAGTACACAGTGAATGCTTCTAGAACGTGGATGTGGAGGATGATTTGATATTAGCAAGCCTGCACTCTAATAGGAACTCATGTATAGTCAATGGTCTTCTATTAGGTTGGTGCAAAATAATTGTGGTTTTTGCCATTAAAGGTAATACTTACAGATATCCATGTTAGTTACATAATTCAATATGTAAAATAATTTTCCTAGATAAAAACCCTCATATTTGGACCTGGTTGCATTTATTTATGTTGTTCCTTTTTCTTTCCTTCTACTGGTACATTTGTTTTAAGTGATGAATGCTTAAGATTAAAGACTAAGAGTGGCCATGGTGGCTGTAATCCCCAGTACTTTGGGAGGCTGATGCAGGAGGATCCCTGAAGCCCAGGAGTTTGAAAACAACCTGGACAACATGGCAAGACCCCATCTCTACAAAAAATAAAAATATTATCTGGGCATGGCAGCACACACCTGTACTTCCAGCTGCTTGGGAGTTTGAGGTCCCAGCTATTCAGCTCACTGCATTGAGGATGCAGTGAGCTGTGATCACAAACCACTGCACTCCAGCCTGGACAACAGAGTGAGACCTTGTCTCAAAAAAACAATATAATAAAAGACTAGGAGTGGTGTTTCTTCTTTTATTTCATTTATTCATACATTCATTCAACACAATTTTATGAGCACTCAGTATACCTGAGTCTAGACCCTTGAAAGACAAAGTGAAAGAAAGTAGGTTCCTCCCTTGGAGAAAAGAGAGGGCAAGATGAACACTCTTTAATGGAGTTTTGTTTGATGCCTAGTGATGGACGAAGACAGAAAGATGAGGAGCTCCAAAATTTTCCAGTGTGGTCATGAGAGATTTCTCAGGAGGTGAGATGCTTGAGCTGAGACTGCCAAGATAGGCAAGGGGACATGGAGAGGGAAGTGGGAATTAGAGATAAGCTATGTCAGATAGATGAAAAGCCACACATTAAGGCACTGAGGTTGTCAGAACACAGGCTATTCCAGGATGGTGAGTAATTATAGATATGAAGTGTCAGAGGCAACGGAAACCATGATGAGAAATGAGGCTACATAGGAATGAAGGTGCCAGATCACAAACAGTCTTATATGCCATGCAAAGAAGGGTGCTTTTTATCCTATCAGCAGTAAGGAGCCAAAAAATAATCTTAAGTACATGGGAATGGGATGACCATATTTACATGTTAGAAAGATGACTTTGGTATCATGCAGGGGATGCATGGTAGGGGACTTAGACTGGAGCCAGGAAGACCAGTTGGGAGAATTTGCAAAATTCTGGGCTAGGAAACTGACAGCAGTATTATGCAATGGTGATGGAGAGGGGGCAATTGACTTAAGAGATTTGGGGAGGTGAGGTCAACTAGACAATTTTTAATTATATGTGAGTGTAAGGAAGGGGAGCATTTGGGGTGGCTCTTGTTTTTCTGGCTTGGGCAAAAGGCTATTGGTGATTCTAGTCTCAGAGACAGGGAGATCAAGAAAGCAAGCAGCTGGGAAGAGTAAAATGTTCAGAAGTTTTGACATGCTAAGTCTGCAATGCCCATGTGAGGTCCACGTGAAAATGTTTAGCAGGTAGCTGGGTCTATGAGTATGGAACCCACGAGAGCAGTCTGGGATAGGCCTGTCACTGAGAAGTCATTAGCATGTGGATGGAGGTTAAAGCCTCTGCATGGCTGAGATGCCCATGGAAATGATGTAGAGTGGTTAGAAAACAGAGCCTTGGGAAACACCAAGATTTGAGAGATGGATAGAGAAAGAGAAGTTCATGAAAGGAGGAGGAATCAGAGGAGAAGCAAGAGGATTAGAAACAATGGAGAGTGTCTGAAATGGAAGTAGAAGAACATTTAAAGAAGGATATTGTAGGCAATAGAGTAAACATAGAACAAATAAGATGATTGAAAAACACCCTTATGTTTGGGAGCTAGTAAGTCATGTGTGAGTTGGTGAGAGCTCTGTTAGTACAGAGAAGGAGGAAACAAATCCAGTGAGCTGAAAGATCACTGAGAGATGAGAAAGAAGATACCTTGCTGGGTGCGGTGGCTCACACCTGTAATCCCAGCACTTTGGGAACCCAAGGCGGGTGGTTACCTTGAGCTCAGGAGTTCAAGACCATGCTGGCCAACATGGTGAAACCCTGTCTCTACAAAAAATAAAAAAATTAGCCAGGTGTGTTGGTGTGCACCTGTAGTCTCAGCTACTCAGGAGGCTGAGGTGGGAGGATCACTTGAGCCCAGGAAGTTGAGGCTGTAGTGAGATTGTGCCACTGCACTCCAGCCTGTGCAACAGAGTGAGACCCTGTTTCAAAAGCAAACAAACAAACAAGATACCTTAAATGTAGGTTACACTTAAGAGAAATAAGGTAGTGTGAATGAAGAGAGAAAGAGAATATTATTTAGAGGACATGGAAAGTTAATAGACTCTTAAGGTAGAAAACATTTGAGGATGTTAATAGAATGAGAGAAAGAAGCCAATGGAGAGAGAGAAAAATATGCAAGACATATTGGGGTCAATCATGTTCAGGATGTTTTGGAAGAAATGGTCAAGAGTGCATGGATTAATCTTGGATACAAGGGAGGGTACAATTTGTGTTAGAGACCTGGGGAAAAAGGCAGGACTGCAGGAAGGGTTGGGCACTAAGTGAGGACATTTACATTGGATTGCCTCTATTTTTTTTTTTTTTTTCAGTGAAATAGAAAACAAGGTCATCTGTATCAGGAATGATGGCAGAAGAGGCTTAAAATTCTGACATTGCCACTGAGAAGAATGAAGGATGGAGCTGATTAGAAAATTGTAGGATTGCTGAGCACTGTGAGAGGTTTGTCTGAAACTGGCTCTTGACACTTTGTACCCTGCCCACATGTAGGGGTCTGTGAGCAGACTAGTGGTATGCAGCCACTCTCATATGGGAGGGAAGCAGACCTTTTGTTGGCTTGGTCCATAAGTGTGGTTAGAAGTGGAATGATGGGAAACACTGTTGGAGTTATTGGCATAAGAATGACCATGGTCAAATTGTCTGGGTTGGGAAGAAAATGGCACTAGGAGTGAGGTGGCAAACTGAAACAAAAGGGAGGGTTCCAGAGTGTGGAGATGACAATGAGGTGAGACAATGGGCAAAGAGAAAATGCTGGAAAGATAGGACATTGAGTCAGAGACCTTAGGTTTTAAAAGCTCAGAGGTAGGACTATTTTGGGTGATGAAAAATCCAAGACGTGCCATGAGAGTTAGTTGGGAAGAATATAGACGCGAAAAGCACTCAAATAATGGTCAAGGAACCAGGAAGTCTTAGTGTTCATTGGACATTGACCCCTTCTAGGATGGTTGAAGAGGTTGGCTTCGAAAGAGCCCATGAGGCAGCAAGTGTGAGATGGAAGAACCCAAGAGCTCAAAGAGATAATGCTTATTTTAGGGATGAGGACTAACCCAACTCTCAAGGTAGAATTCTTGATAAACATGGTCTCCTGGGCAAAGCAGATGAAGTGCAGGGAGGGTCTGTTCCTCTTTGTTTTATTACCAAGTTCTGCTAGGCCTGAACTGGTGGAACTCGGCTTATTTTAACAGTGAAGGGGCAAAGTGAGTTATTTTCAGTATACAGAAAAGTGGAAACTTCGACAAGAAGAGCGTCAATGACTTGCCCAAAATGACACCACCAAAGTGCTGACCTCAGTTTGTCACTTCGTCTCCTTCTTCCTTTCCCTTGGCTGCTTTTCTTGTGTGTAACCTATTACAGCAGAGCCTGATCAGCATGGGCCTCCCTGTTGCATGCCCCCTGGAGATTTGGCATTTAGATTTGATGGGGAGGTGGAGGGGAATTTTCCTACTTGGCAGAATGTGTGAAAATCAGGAGGGAATGTTATTCCTGCACAGCAACAAACACTATCAAATCAGTACTTCTTTCATCAGACTCTGTTGCTATTTATGTAGATTTAACAGTTCCATAACAATACCTCTCGCTTGGAAAGGTCCTTCTCTTACCAAAAATGCAAAAAGAAACCCGCTATATTTTTCATTTCAGAAGTAGACACCACGGGGCTGGGTGCATGGCTCACGCCTGTAATCCCAGCACTTTGGGAGTCTGAGGCGGGCAGATCACAAGGTCAGGAGATCGAGACCATCCTGGCTAACACAGTGAAACCCTGTCTCTACTAAAAATACAAACAAAAAAAATTAGCTGGGCTTGGTGGCAGGTGCCTGTAGTCCCAGCTACTAGGAAAGCTGAGGCAGGAGAATGGCGTGAACCCGGGAGGCGGAGCTTGCAGCGAGCCGAGATTGCGCCACTGCACTCCAGCCTGGGCGACAGAGGGAAACTCCGTCTCAAAAAAAAAAAAAAAAAAAAAAAAGAAGTAGACACCATTGATTCTTTTATTATTATTTTTAAAATAGTGAACTACTTGTGCATTTACCTCCCACCGAGCTGACTCCTACCTAGGTGTGAGGTCCTTAAAGATTGAAATTCTTCTGTGTCTTGATTGTAGAATCCTCTAAACTCTTCCAGTTCTTAGCACATGGCAAGTGTGTTTGTTGAATGAATAGGCAAAACTCTTTCCCACCACTCTTAAGTGGGTGCTCTGAGGCTTTTGCATAACTGTGGCAGGGATGCTTCACACTAAGCCCTTGTCTCTTGCCCATGGCTCCCTGTGATAAATGCAACAGAGATGGTAGAAATAAAAAAGATCAGGGCCTAAGACACCCAGGTTTAATCTTGGCTTTATCACTCTATGTAATATCAAGTAAATCTCTGAATCTCTGAGTCTTCATGTGCAAATGGAAAGAAATACTACGTCCTTTGTTTGGTTGGGAGGAAGATGAAATGTGATTACATGTGGCCTGGTAACTGATACATAGGAATGGATCAACTAAGGAGAGATTCCTTCTTGACACGCATCCATATATTTTTCCATCTACCCATGTCCCAGGGCATGTATCTCTGAGATGTTGAACTAATTAAAAAGTGTCTCCTGTAGCTGTGGAACAGCTTTCTGCTTGGTACACAATTAACCTGCCATTGATTTTGTAAGTGAGACCTAGTACAAGCCATGTAGCTCAGATGCCCATGTGGGTGAACTGAGGTGGAGGAGAGCAGTGCATCCATAAATCCTAGCCCGTCCTGTCACTAGGCAGCAGGTTGTTTAAGAACACAGTGGTGAGAGCCTCTTTTCTGAAAGGGGTAGTGGTGGTGGTGACCAGGAACTTGACCATCAAGAATGAGGACAGGAAAGACTTTTTTTTTGAACGCTCACCGTGTTCCAGGTACTGCGCTAGTTGTTTTCTACTTGTGACATATTTTAATCATTCAATAAAACCCATTCAGGCTGGGAAGGGTGGCTCATGCCTATAATCCCAACACTTTGGGAGGCTGAGGTGGGGGGATCATTTGAGGTTAGGAGTTTGAGACCAGCCTGGCAAACATGATGAAACCCTATCTCTACTAAAAATGCAAAAATTAGCTGGACATGGTGGAACATGCCTGTAATCCCAGCTTTCAGGAGACTGAGGCACGAGAATAGCTTGAACCTGGGAGGCGGAGGTTGCAGTGAGACGACATTGCGCCACCGCACTGCAGCCTGGGCGACAGAGCAAGCCTCCATCTCAAACTCAAACAAAAACAAAAACCCTTCAAGGATTTGAGAAAGCCAGAATTTCAGAGAAAAGAAATTCTGGATGTGCCAGCTTTAAAACTACCCCTGAGTCAAAAAATATATGAGTGTAGATTGATTTGTTCAAAACTGCTTTATGCAAAGAGAAATGAAAGGAGCTGGAGCAACTGTAGATGGATGGAAGGGTTCCAGGGCAGCCTCTGGACTAACAGTAGACTGTAAGCTGCACCAAAGCGGGGGTCCCATCTGTTTGACCCATCCTTGCACACCCCTTAACAGACGATAGGCGCTGGATACAGGATTTGATGTTTGGAGCTACAGTGGCCATGAGGAAAAGTGAAGAGAATTTCAGGAACCACGATACAGAGTCCTGACACATTTGAGCTGCTGTTTGATAAATTAATTCACCCTGGAACCACCTGCCTTCAGACTTCTTGCCCTTGTTTTTAAAAGTCATTTTTTCCCAATTTAAAAAAAAAATGCACAGAAGCATCCTAACTGAGCTTATCACTCAGTGTGAGCCTGGGCTTCATTTCTGTCCCTTGGTTGGATTATCTGAATCATACTCCTTGATAGGCAATGCCTTACGAGGCTGGTGGCAGCACCTATTTCTGAGGGCTAAACTATAAAATATGCTGGGACCCCTGGGTTGCTCTCCACCACTGCTAAACAAACTCAAGCATTTCACATGAGCATTGGATTCCCAGCAGTGCAGGTGGCGGAGAATGGGCCTGGCAGTTTGGTGTTTGATTTGTCAGGGTGCCACATGGGGCCAGGTGCCAGGGCTGTGTCACACGATCTGAGCGTCTTGCTGACCTGCCTGCTGCTGTGCCTCATGGCAGGCTGGGGTTTAAGAAGCATAGTTTGCATTCTTCCCTCTACTGGAGAGTTTTATGAAGAAAGACACCTGAACTGGTCCACTGGGCATTTTCCCCTTCTTTTTTCTGTGGGATCTGCTGTCTTTCCAACCTAAACTGGGGGGTGGGGGTGGGGGGAGGCGTGGGGGTCGGGGGAGGCCTGGGTGTGTTCTGAAACTTTGTTAACCATTCATCAGGGAAGAATGTAATTTGGATGCATGTATGCTTAGGTGAGACACTCAGGAGTATTTGTGACTGGTGTGTATACATCTGTATTTCACGGAGCTGCAGAAACCTAACTTCCATTCCTTAACACAGTATCCTGACATGGGGCTGGCTGCCTGGGAAGAGCCATTACATCCAGTAGCTACTGGATCTCCCCTTTATTTTCTCTGTGGTGACCCAAAGTAGTTGGCATAAAGTGATTAGATAGGAAGACCTGAGAGGTGTCTAAGCAATGGCTCCTAGGAGAAGCAATTGTCCTGTTAATATTGAACAAACGAGAGCTGCATTTTCAATTCATTCTCTCAGAAGAAAGAAACTCTCCCTGCTCAGTCTTTGTCATTGCCCAGTGGGCTGAAGGTCATTGCGTTCCACAGAGAGTGGCAGCTGGTATGCAGGTGGCATAGACAGGGAGCTGCAGCACCCGCAGGTGCACTCTGGCTTGGATGAGCGCATTGGAGGTAAGCAAAGCAGCAAAGTCTTCCCCAGGAATCACCTGCAAAACTTAAGTCATAAGCATAGTGCCCAGGAGCAAAAGCCCGTCTGCACTGAACCAGTACCAAGACAAGTGGTTTCATTTCTTTGATTATCAAATTTCACAAGATCTTGGGGAGAAGAAGCAGAGCATCATCTTTGGAACCTTCAATATCTCCTCTATGCCTCATTGACATGAAGTTGCACAGTGAGTCTGGAATTCTCAATTGAACTTTGGGTCCAGCCAACTGTCATCAACCTTCTTGTCTTGATAGAATTCCAAGATTCAGTTCCCCTTTGGTTACTATTAGATTTGGATATCTTCATCATGTCCACCTACCAAGTCTTTTTTATTTTTTAGGTTTTTATTTTGAAACAACTTCAAACTTCCAGAAAAATTGCAAATATGGTACAAGGAAATTTTTTCATGAGCCATTTGAGAATGAGTGGCCCGTGTGATACCGCATCCCTGCAAAAACTTTCCTGTGTAATTCTACAAATGGCATAGCTCTCTACATGGCAACATAGCTCCATCCTACATGGCAATAATGCAGCCATCACAACCTGGAAATTAACGTTGATAACTTATTGCCACTTAATATTCAGAGCTCAATCACCTTCACCCATTGTTCCAATAATGTCTTTTGTAGCAAAAAGATCTAGTTGTCATTTATTCACCACGTTTCATTTGAACCATAACAGTTTCTCAGTCTTTCCTTGACTTTCATGGCATTGACAGTTTTAAGGGCTGTAGGCCAACTATTCTTAGGATATCTCTCAATTTCAGTTTGTCTGATGATCTCTAATTATTAGATTTAGGGGGTGCATCTTCGGCAGGGATGTAACACGATGCTGTGTCCTTGTTAGATTCTGGCACATGTTACACAAGGTGGGCCTGTCTGAGTCCTCCATCACAAAGTTATCCCTTTGCCCTGTGTCATTAGTAAACATTTTTTTTTTGGTGGAGAGGTATTTTGAGACTATGAAAATATTCTGTTCCTCATACAATTTTCAATTAATTTATATCAATATGTGGACTTGAGGATTCCTATTTTCTTCATTACCCCTATGCCATTACTTCATTCTTAATTTTGTTGCTCAGATTATGCCAGATTTGGCAAGTAGAACCTCCTCTGAGCTAACTTTTGTGCCTTTTTTGACATGTCCTCATCATTTCTTTCTTTTTTTTTTTTTCTGAGACGGAGTTTTACTCTGTTGCCCAGGCTGGAGTGCAATGGCGCAATCTTAGCTCACCGCGACCTCTGCTTCCCAGGCTCAAGTGATTCTCCTGCCTCTGCCTCCTGAGCAGCTGGGATTACAGGCATGTGCCACCATGCCCAGCTAATTTTGTATTTTTAGTAGAGATAGGGTTTCTCCATGTTGGTCAGGCTGGTCTCGAACTCCTGACTTCAGGGGATCAGCCCACCTCGGCCTCCCAAAGTGTTGGGATTACAGGCATGAGCCATGGTGCCCAGCCTGTCCTCATCATTTCTGAGTACCTCCTTGATTTATGGAACAAGGATCCAGGTTCATCTTGTACTTTCCCTGCCCCAGCCCGAAAATCAGCCATTTCTCCAAGGAGCTTTGGTTCCGCTTAGTGGAGAATAATACATAGGAAACAGATCTGGGAAATAAGTGTGCTTGTTTGCTGTTGGGATGTTGCTGCTCCCAGGCCCTCTCTGCGGAATCGTGGGCATAGACATATGTGGAAGTGTATGCCACACACACACACACACACACGAACATACACACACACGAACATACACATGCTGACATTTACATCTATATGTATTTCTGTATTTATCTATCTATTTTGAAAAGCTCACACTTACATTATTGTCTTCATTTTCAGTCCAGCATCTGGGGTTCATTCTCGTTTTCTCCATTCCTACAGGTGGTACTCCTTTCCCCACAGTGAGGAATTTGTCTTTTGTTATCTTCAGTCTATTTACTTATTTAGTTAATCCCCCTGCAGATAACCAAATCCCTCATCACTGTGGTCACCTTCTGCTCCACCTGGATGCCTCTTCATCTTGCACAGGCTCCAGTACCCACGCTGGGCCCTTCCCCAGGTGTAGACACCTTCCTCACCCTTTGGGCCTGACACCCAACCTTGGGTCATTGTGGCTCATCCCTGCCTTCTAGCGTGGACAGCTCCACTAATGGCTTTCGACCTGATGTATTCCAGAAAGGAAGAGGGAGAAGGAAAGAAAAGGATAGAGAAAATTATATATGGTCTTTGCAGTGATAATTTAGTGCCCAGAGTATAGGAAACCATGTAGGCAGTTTGTTCTATTAAATCTATTTTAATGAGGCATATTTTTGTTGGACTGAGCTATATTGCATTAAGATTACTTGTAATTTCTCTGTCTTCTCTTTGCTTCCCTCCCCAAATGACACTGTGATTGCCTGAGGTTCCTCTACCCCAAAGCCAGGTCTTGCTCCTTACTTTAACTCACTGTCCACTCAGATTAGGGTTTGGAGAGTCTCCTTTGGTGACTGGAAGGGGGAGACAAATCCCTAGCAGCAGCTTCTGTGCACCCCCTCCATCCGCCCCACTTTTCGACAGAGTCTCCCTGTGCCTTCCACTCCTCCATGGCCACTTTCACAAGCTGAGTTTCCAGCTTTTCACCCACCCTTTCCCCTTTGGAAGCCCCATTCTGTTTGGGAACAAAATGCCTGGGAGTCATGAGAAGCAGGATGGGGAAAGCCAAGGCCACCTCTGATCCTGGCCTGGCTTGTTTAATGCTGTGGGGCCACATTCCTTCTACTCCCTAGGCCCACCTCATTCTCCTGAGGTTGGGAAAAAGAATAGGGCTCACTGCCCGGTCACTGAGGACAGGCCCTCTGATGCCCCTGGAGGATTTGGGATTAGCTTGCAAAAGCAAAGGGCCATCTGACTCTGCCACCAGAGCTATTTCTACCCTTTGACACTACTTGCCACAGCCTCCCCGTCACTCTCAGGAGTGGCCACTGTCTCATTTTTCCTGACCCTGTGTCAAGGTCTGTTGTCCATTCTGCTGTTTGGTCCACTGGGAGAAGGAGACAGAGAGGTCAGCATGGACTGATGAGTAGGCAGGAAGGCCCAGAAAGAGGGAGCTGTGGTGCCAAAGAAAACCACCCATTTCACCCCAAAGGATGTGGGGACAAAGGCCAGCTCTGCATGTCAGGTTTGGGTTTTATGTGTCTCCATAGGTCCTGTTTGGCTGGAACTTTACATGAAAGATGGGGACAGCTAGTTTTCTTCTCTGAGTCATGGGAGAGAAAGAACACGGCTCCTGGGGGACTTCTAAATGCCGGAGACAGAGAACTCCGAGATGTCTCTCAGAGACATGCAGGATATTGGCGTTTCCACCTCGGCTCCATTACATCCCTTCCCGGCTCTAAGATTCTTGAATGATGTGAATCCTTCCCCAGAGAATGCAGTGGCCTGGTCATAACTTGTTAAATGCCGTAATTAAAATAGTTCTCTTATTAACTTGGTGATAACGCTTTTTTTCCCTCCTCCTCTGAAATTACATGTTAGCATTTTGTTAATTAAATTTCCAGTTCCAACAGAACTGCCATGTGGTTTTCAGGGGGCCCTCTTCCTGGGGAGGGTGGGAAGGTGGATGAGCAGGTCAGACTGGTTCTCATCTTTTCTGGGGCCAAACGCCTCTTCTGCAAGAAGAAGGTGGAGAGAAGAAAACAGAAGCACTCTACACCTATACAAGGTAGCCAGATTTAGCAAATAAAAGTAAAAGATAGTTAAATTTGAATTTCAGATAAACAACCAATACTTTTTTTAGGGTTAAGTATGTCCCAAAGATTGCATGGGTCATACTTATGCCAAAACCATATCGATTATTTCTCTTATAGTAAGACTCAGGCATCCTGTATTTTATCTGGCAATGCCACATCAACATCTAAACCTTGACTCACAGCTCCAGAGAAGAAAGGTTTTCTACTCCAGAGAAGAAAGTGTATAATGATTCTTTAATTATTGAATTAGCATCAGGGGTTGTTTTTATTCCTTTAGTCAGCTCCTTATTCTCATACTCTCAAAATATTTTATAGTTATGCATTTTATGCATTTTATTAATACTGGTATGATGATCAGTGTGATCTATTGCTCTCTTAATCATTTAAATCATATCTATGATATACCAGGTACTGTACAAGAGGCTGGAGTTACAAAAGTTAATAAGACAGACTTTCATTTACAAAGCCAGATGGTGGCTTTGTAAATAAAACTTTACTGGAACACAGCCACACATATGTATTTCCTGTTTATGGCTACTTTCACCTCTAGTGCTGAGTTGAATAGTTGTGACACAGTCTGTGTACCCTGAAAACCTAAAATATTTACTTGCTGGCCCTTAACAGAAAGTTTGCTAACTTGACCTAGAAGAAGAGGTAGTCAAATATGTTAAGAGAGATGTAAGCAAAGTGTGTGGGAACCACAAAGGGTACTCAACTCTTCTTCTGTGCCACTGTGAATGTATCGGAGCTGACATTGGAGCTGAGTTTTAGAGGAGTCATCAACAGGTGGGAAGGGGAGAGGGGCTCAAATCCAAAGGGGAAGAAACAGCATCTGCAGAAGCACAAAGGGTACCTTCGGGCTATGTCCTGGGGATGTGGAGGGTGTGCAGGGCGAAGGGTGGGAAAATACCTCCTTTCAAGTTCTTAGTATGTCAAATGTTTACACATATTCAGTTCTATAATGTACACAGCAGATATTGAAGTTGAAATTCAAATCCATATTTTATACAGGAGTCACTGAAGGCTCAGAGACTTGAATTTAATTGTCCAAAGTCTCAAGGAAGGAGAAGGGTCATGATACTAACTCAGAGTGGACCTGTCTAGAGCCGTCATTCCCAGCATCATCTATGCCAGCAGTCCCCAACCTTTTTGGTGCCAGGAACCGGTTTTGTGGAAGACAGTTTTCCCATGGACCCAGTGTGGGCAGGGTGTGAGGTGTGGTATGGTTTCAGGATGAAACTGTTCTACCTCAGATCATCAGGCATTAGATTCTCATAAGGAGCACACAACCTAGATCCCTCACATATGCAGTTCACAATAGGGTTTATGTTCCTATGAGAATCTAATGTCACCACTGATCGGACAGGAGGTGGAGGTCAGGTCAGGCAGCAATGCTCGCTTGCCCACTACTCACCTCCTGCTGTGGGGCCTGGTTTGTAACATGGTATAGGTCCATGGCCTGGGTGCTGGGGACTTCTGCTCTATGCTGCATTGCATGATGCACATGCCCATTGTGACCAACCAACCGAGGGTTCCTGGACGACAGGGAGCATCTCTCACTCTACAGCAGCGTGTCACAACTGGTGATGAATTTGCCCTCTGAGGGACATTGGGCAATGTCTAGAGATATTTGGGTTGTCACAGCTTTGAAGGGAGGTGCTACTGGCATCTTGTGGTTAGAGGCCAGGGATACTGTTAAACATCTTAGAATGAGCAGGATGGCCCCATAACATGGAATGATCCACCCAAAATGTCAATCATGTCATGATTGAGAACCTTGCTCTACATCCCTATGCCCAACACAGGCAAATAAAGGGGCACTTGGTAAACATTTGTTGTACTGGAAAAAAGAAAGGTGTGTTTAGGGAATGGAGAAAAGTTTAGAGTCATTGGTGAGAAGGGTGTAATGGTAGAAGATGGTGCAGGAATATAAATTAGAATTGAATTGCAGGCATGCAAGGTTTGACATACAGGAGTTTTAATTTATTCTAAAGGAGGGACATTTTACTTTAGGAGAGTGACATCATTAGGTGTGCATTGGAGAGTTACACTGACTGTACAATAAAGAGATTTGAGTAGGGAGCGCTATCAGGTGGCCTCAACTAAGGCAACAGCAGTGGAAAGAGAGAGGCAGAAGCCATTTTGCAAGAAGTTAGAAGGTAGATTTAGCAGGAGTTGGATGTGTGAAGCAAGAGGGAGAGTCACGAAGATACTTGTTTGAACAATTACGACACTGATTGAGGTAAAGGATATAGGAGGAGGGTAGACCAGGTGTGCATGCCTAGGTGGAGGTGGGAGGGATGATGATGTTGGATTTGCTAATTTGGAGGTGGCTACAGAATTCCTTGTTCCCATGTGGAAATTTTCAGTAGGCTGCTGGAAATTTAAATCTGAAAACCAGAAAATAAGATTGATATGAAAGTATTGATTAATGCATGTATATTTTTCCCATTAATGTATATCCTTCCATACATAGTTTTCCCTGTTCCCCTTGCCAGACCATAAGTCCCCAATGTCAGAGATGGTATAGAGGTGATGAGCTCAGACAGGATTGGGTTTGAATTCTGGCTCTACTGTGTTCTAGCCATGTAATATCAGGATGTTATATGCTTT
Organism: Nomascus leucogenys; assembly: GCF_006542625.1. NCBI lineage: Eukaryota > Metazoa > Chordata > Mammalia > Primates > Hylobatidae > Nomascus > Nomascus leucogenys. The sequence continues at coordinate 51,789,110 of NC_044394.1, forward strand.
TCTGAGCCATAAAATTTCCTTATCTCTAAAATGGGTGTAATATTAGCTACCTTAGGGGCTGTTATGAAGATTAGATGCAGTTTTGATTGTAAAGCATGTAGGATGTTTTCTGTAAAGGTAGCAATTTATTTTTTTATTTTTACTTTTGGTGGGTATATAGTGTATACAGTAGGTGTATATATTTATGGGGTACCTGAGATGTTTTGATACAGGCATGCAATGTGAAATAAGCACATAATGAAGAATGGAGTATCCATCCCCTCAAGCATTTATCCATTGAGTTGCAAACAATCCAATTACACTCTTTATTTTAAAATGTACAGTTGTTTACTATAGTTACTCAATTGTTTCTTTAATATTTTACTTTCTAATCCCAGTGTACACATGTGCATGAGCACATACATGCATGCACACACGCACACACATGTGCACACACATGCGCACACACGCACATGCACACATGCATGCACACATGCACACACACACGCACACGTGCACACACGCACACACACATGCACACACAGCCTAGTACAGGATTCTGTGAAGCTTGATGTTGTCTCTAGAGGCCAACTGTCTTTCCCCATTAAACTAAAATGAAAAAACTCATTGTGAAATCTCATCAAGCTTTACACGTATGTTTTATGCCTTCTTTTTCTGTATGAATGTTGTTTTAATATGAAGCTGAAAGATGAAGAAACTGAGGCATGAGCAAGATGAAGGAAAGAAATTACTAATCACATTGTCCCCATGTCCAAATATAACAGAGCATCATCAAAACTCTCCTTCAAAGATTGGCCCAATCCTAGCTGCTTCTCAACACTCTTTTTCTTTAGGAAAACTTGTCTTGGCTTAGTGTTTCTGTCTCTATTGGAACAACAGGACTAGAAACCAAGTTATGGAGTGTCAGGACCTCTCTTGGATAATGGAATTTCCACGATGTATCAAAATATTATTATTATTAGTTTGTTTTTTAGTGGGCGATGGGCTGGTCATTGAGAGGTGAGATGGTCAATTCTGTTTTGGATCCTGGATGGACGGATAGACTCATTGTCATTTAAAATGAACTTGTGATGGACTGGGAGAAGTATATATGCAACATATGTGATAAAAGACTTGTATCCAGAATACATAAAGGATTCTTACAATTCAGTGAAAAGGCAAACAACTCAATGAAGAATAGCAAAATATTCACCAAAGAAAATATACCAATGGTAAATAAGCACACGAAAAAAAACCCCTCCAAACCATTAGCCATTGATCATGAAGGAAACACAACTTACATCCCTGAGATACCATACCCACTAGAAGGGCTAATATTGAAAAAAGGAAAATCCTAGGCCGGCCGCTGTGGCTCACGCCTGTAATCCCAGAACTTTGGGAGGCTGAGGTGGGCAGATCACAAGGTCAGGAGTTCGAGACCAGCCTGGCCAACATGGTGAAACCCCATCTCTATGAAAAATACAAAAATTAGCTGGGCATGGTGGTGCATGCCTCTAATCCCAGCTACTCGGGAGGCTGAGGTAGGAGAATCGCTTGAACCCGGGAGGCAGAGGTTGCAGTGAGCCGAGATTGTGCCACTGCAATCCAGCCTGGGTGACAGAGTGAGACTCCATCTCAAAAAAAAAAGAGAAATCCTGATAACATCAAGTGTTGGTAAAGATGTAAAGCAATTGAAACTCTCATACATTGCTGGTGGGAATGCAAAATGACAAAGCCGCTTTAAAAAACAGCTTAGCTGTTTCTTGTAACATTAAACATACATTTCCCATACCACTCAGCAATCCCAGTTCTTGATATTTACTCAAGAGAATGAAAACGTGTTCACATAAAGACTTGTACTCAAATATTCATAGCAGCTTTATTCCCCAAATTGGAAACAACTCAAATGTCCATTAGCTTGTGGTATAACTGACCATGCAAGGAAAAACTACTCAGTAATAAAAAGAAATAGACTTCTGGTACACATAATGACATAGATGACTCTCCAAAGCTCTTTATGCTAAATAAATAAGCCGGACCCAAAGGACAACATACTGCATGCTTCCATTTAGACAAAACTCTAGAAAAGGCAAAGCTATAGAGTCAGGAATCAGCTCAGTGGTTGCCAGGGAGAGGCTGAGGGATGTGGATTGACTGTAAAGGGCACAAGAGAACCTTCTGGAGCAATGAAAGAGTTCCCTATCATGAGTGTGGTGTTGGTTTTGCAACACAGCTGTCAAACTCATCTAGTTGTAAATTTATAACAGGAGGCTTTGACTATATGTAAATTATACCTCCATAAAGCTAATTTTAAAAAACAACCCATGACAGTGACAACCTCCTGCCTGAGGACATGTCATTCTTGTTACCTGGAATGCCTTCCCCTTATTGTGTCTTTTGAGCCTGGCTCCCAATCCTAAATTTCCAAATCACTCTTTTTCTGCTTCCTTGGAATTGTAAAATTTCATTACTACAAAATTTTTGGTCCATGTTAACATGTTCCTTTTTATAATTTTGCTGGTTTCATCAGTGCATATCTGACATTAAACCAATCCATTGATGATTATACCACTATCCTTAATTATTATTATTGGTGGAAATAAATATCTTCAGTGCACACACTGTAAGACATGACTCATGGCTGGGCATGTTGGCTCACACCTGTAATTCCAGCACTTTGGGAGGCTGAGGCGAGAGGATGGCTTGAGTTCAGGAGTTTAATACCAGCCTGGGCTGTAACATGGCAAAACCCCATCTTTATAAAAAATTAAAAAATTAGCCAGACATGGTGGCATGCACCTGTAGTGCCAGCTACGAGGGAGGCTGAGAGGTGGGAGGATTGCTTGAGCCCAGGAGGTCAAGGCTGCAGTGAGCCAAGATCATGCCACTGCACTCCAGCCTGGGCAACAGAGCAAGACCCTGTCACCAATAAAGACACAGCCCAGAGTGGCATGAGTACCACTATGGGGTATGGGGACTGTAGCATGGACTGCCTTCAATTACCTTCCCAGTGGCTGTCCTGGCCCATTTTGTACTCTAACCTAGAAAGCTTTACAGCATACCAAGGTACAGGGGTGGTGGCTTAGAGCATAAGCCAGTCACCTAGCTGGCTTAACTGAGGGTTAACTGCTTCCTCATCTGTAAAATGGGCATGATATTAGTACCTAGGGTGGTCAGGATTTAAACCAATTCCTATGTTTCAACTGCTTTAAAAAATGCCTGGAACAGAGTGGGCTCTATGTAAATGTTTTATTCAAATAATTTTTAAAAATATATTATTTCTAACATTGGAATGCAAATTCATATTTAGCTGCTCACTTTTTTTTACTCTGATACGAACTTATTTAAGAGTAAGAAGGACTCCTTAAACATTCCCTGTGTAAACCTGGTGTGCTCTTCTAGCTTAGCTCCGATGGCATGGTCTGAAATTCTTGGTTGAGGTATTGCCCTTCCTTGTAGATTTCTCCAGGGCAGGGTCTTTGTCCTAGTTATTTGCATCCCCAGCACCCAGCACAGTTCTTGGATTACAAATAGTGCCTTGGTAGTGAGGGTTCCAACTGAGGTTCGGTGACATGCCTGAGGTTACACAGCTTTTAAGGGGTGAACTGAGGCCTCTTGAATACCAGTCCAGAAGACTTGGGAGGGTGGACTTTCTCTGATTATTTTAATCAGCAGAGAATTCAGAAAAACAAGTCAGTTATCAGTTTTGAAACACATGTACTCAACTCTGAAGGTAAATTCATGGTTACATATGTTTCCTTGAGCTGTGAATTTGAGTTCGCACTCCTGAAGTGTATTGCAACTGGACTGTGATGGGAAGTGGCAGGTCTGAGATATCAAACTCCTGCAAGTGTAGTCAAGAGTTAATCAGGTCTCACCTTGGCCTTGGCTTGACTGTCTTCAAGGCTGGCCTTTGGGACTCTGGACACTTGGAGCCCACTCTAAGCTTTGTTCCTGACTGACTCATCTTGGAAGACATATGTTCCACCCAGCAGGTCCATGTCCTTTGGTTGGTACCATGTCCCTGCTGTAACACAGGGATGAGACTGCTTTGCATGGTTTGCTTCATCTCATGCAAACTTAGATGAGTTTGACCACTGTATTGCAAATCCAGCACCACACTCATAATAGGGAACTCTTCCATCACTCTGGAAAGTTCTTGTGTGCCCTTTGCAGTCAATCCACATCCCCTAGCTTGTCCCTGACAACCACTGAGCTGCTTTCTATCGCTATAGCTTTGCCTTTTCTAGAATTTTGTCTAAATCTTCTCAGCCCAAGATACCTACCCACCCACTTCTGGACTCCCCTAGTTACTAACCATTGATGTGGCCTCCTGAACAGATGCTTCCTGTATCAACCTGAATAAAGCAATCGACAAAGGAAATCTGCTGAAACAACTTACGGATTTCAAAGTCAAACTGGAGTTACTTTTTAATTCACCCTTTAACACTCTATGTTCTCCTTCATATGATGATGGTATAATCCAGAAAAGGGCAGAGTAGGTTATCTTGGTGTGATGGTATATTAGTCCGTTTTCACGCTGCTGATAAAGACATACCTGAGACTAGGCAATTTACAAAAGAAAGAGGTTTATTGGACTTACAGTTCCACATGGCTGGGGAGGCCTTGGAATCATGGCAGAAGGCAAGCAGGAGCAAGTCACATCTTACGTGGGTGGCAGCAGGCAAAGAGAGAGCTTGTGCAGAGAAACTCCCATTTCTAAAATCATCAGATCTCGTGAGGCCCATTCACTAACAGCACAGGAAAGATCTGCCCCCATGGGTCATCTCCTGTCAGGTCTCTCCCACAACACGTGGGAATTATGGGAGCTAGAAGATGAGATTTGGGTGGGGACACAGAACCAAACCATGAGGATGAGATTTGGGTGGGGACACATAGCCAAACCATATCAGATGGTTAATATTAGGTGTCAACTTGATTGGATTGAAGGATGCCTAGTTGGCTGGTGAAGTATTGTTTCTGGATGTGTCTGTAAGGGTGTTGCTAGAGGAGACTGACAGTTGAGTTGGTGGACTGAGAGAGAAAGACTGACCCTCAATATGGGTGGGCGCCATCCAATCGGCTGCCAGTGCAGCTAGGATGAAGCAGGTGGAAGAGGGTAGGATAACCTTGCTTGCTGAATCTTCTGGCTTTCATCTTTCTCCCATGCTGGATGGTCCTCCTACCCTTGGACCTCAGACTCCAGGTTCTTTGGTTTTGGGACTCTAGGACTTACACCAGTGGCTTGCCAGGGGCTCTTGGCCCTTCCGTCACAGTCTGAAGTCTGCACTGTCAGCTTCCCTGGTTTTGAAGGTTTCCAACTCAGACTGAGCCACTACTGGCTTCTCTCTTCCCCAGCTTGCATATGGCCTATCATGGGACTTTACCTTGTGATCATGTGAGCCAATTCTCTGTAATAAACTGCCTTTCATATAGACATAGATCCTATTAGTTCTGTCCCTCTGGAGAACCCTGACTAATACATTTGGTTTAAATCAACAAATGTTTATGGAGTACCCATCATGGGCCAAGTGCTGTACTTGTTTTTCCCTCAAGATTCTCTAGAAGTGACAGCAGCATCTGTCTTATCCCTGGTACTTAAATAAGACATCTCCCGTTGTCCTGGGAAGATCGAGCCATTGAGCATTTATGTGTCTCTGCCCTAGAGAGTTCCTAAGGCCAATCTTGAATTCTCCCCTCTTCTAGACTTTCAGAAGCATCAGTTTAGGAGGCAGGGCACTGCAGAGCTATAGGCCTCCTACCTGGACACACTGTGTTGTCTGTTCAAGCAAGGAGGCTCCCCTCTAAGCCTGCAGGCTCCTTGCTGTCTGACCCCAGCCATCTACCCTTGCTTCAAATTACAAGTAGGACTAGAAGCCAAGAACCAGCCCAATGCATCACAGTTCTCACTAAGGAGACAAATCAAGCTGCCAGCCAGCAGGGCTTGGCTACAAAAGCTCAGGAAGCAGCAAGCTTATCCAGAGAAGGTGATTTTGTTTCTAAATGCAGCTTCTCTCTCTGCAGAACCTACACATTTCTTCCAATTGCTTTTCTGTTTAAAGATGAGCAGTCTTGTTGGGGGTGCCATCGGTGTGTGTGTGTGTGTGTGTGTGTGTGTGAGTGATGGGGCATGCAATTGCATAGTAATTTAACTGACTTCATTTAAGATAAGAGCATGCCATTCGTTCAGTCCCCGTCAGTTTCTAATTAACCTGGCTCTATTCTGGAGCCACAGAAGACACTGCTGATCCAAGAAGACGCTCTTACAAATGAACCTTCATGGTCCAAAACCTTCATGGTCCACAGGGAGGAAGGATGTATAAGAGCTGCATTTGCATCCTTTACTCACAAAATATGTGAACAGCTTCCCTCCTCACCCTGCCCTCACCATCCTTCCACACAAAGACACACACTTGGCTTATAATTTGGTTTGTCAGCTACTTGATAAAAATTCTAGTAATGGGCAGAGGAGTGACTCCTTGGGGAGGGCCCTGCTAGTTCTTAATCTCAGCAGAGGTGGATAGATCTGGGGACCTGGGAGAAGCTAGGCTCTTGGAGATGCAGCCTTTGCTATTGGTTATTTTGTTGATGTGGATATACTTTGGAATCCAGAAACTCTGAAAGGAAAGAGTTGTTGATTCTCTGAGATTGCATTCATTCATTCATCACACATCCATTGAGCCCCTCCTGGTGGGGACAAGCACAGTGCTTCCTGTGAGAAGTATATTAGTTTCACAGGCAACCCTGGGAGGGTCCATGGTCATTTCTGTAGAAAAGCCTTGGACTGGGAATCAAGAGACTGAATCTGTCCTGAGTCTTTTGCTCATTTGTTGGGTGACCTTGCGCAAGTCACTTCCCATCCCTGGGATTTCAGGTTCTCGCCTGAGCTTCCCTGCAGCTCTGACGCTCTGCATTTCAGCTGCATAAAGCAGGGAGGACCCAGAAGCATGTGCCCCGACAAGCTTCCCTCTTCTCTCCACTCCTGGCTAAGTCTGAGGGCCAGGCTGGGTGTGGCTAGCTCTTACTTTCCCCTCAGGCTTCTCCTCAAGGTTTTCCCTCTTCTTTATCCTCGCTCCCCACAAAAGTAAGGGAGAGATGAACAGAGGAATATGGATACAGAGAGAAGAATAACCAAAAACCAAAAAAAAATCATCAAGATTTCCTGTAGCCAGCGAGGAATATCAGGTTTCAACCTGAACAAAAACGTGCTGTTGCACTGCCTGGCTATTGCCTGACTTTGGAACCCAAATGGGTGTTCTCTGTCAAGTCAGAGATTGTGGTTCAGAGTGAAGACTGACTTATATACACATTGCCATGGCAACGTTTAGGTAAACTGGCTCAGAGGCCTGAGGATGGATATTATGGGATCGCTTCCTTTCTTCTTTTTTTTTTTTTTCCCTCTCAACACTAGCCTAAGGTAAAGAACAGCTGAGCTGGGTTAAGTGATTCCTTTTTGGAGATTTCTTACCTTTGTACATATTTGGTTCTGAATTCATCAGTGAAAACTCAGCTGAGGTGTCAGCTGAAGGCATGCTGGTGTCCTTGACTTTTATTGATAACTAGATGAAGTCATTGATAATTCATGTTGAATGTGACTGATTATGTTGCTAAGGGGAGAAGGGAGCTACATGTGCACACGCGTGTGTGTGTGTGTGTGTGTGTGTGTAAACTGGATGGGGGATGCTGTTTGTGACTTTAACTTGGATGTCTACCTTCTCCATTCAGATTTCATCTGTCTGTCCCAGATTCTCTTGGTAATGGTCATATCCAGTGACACCCAAGTTTTCTTTTGTTTGCTTGCCAGAATTTGAATCATTGTCTACCTAGTGCCTGACAGTCACACACCAAGTAGGGCCTTGAAAAACTAAAATAAGCTTCCTCCAGGGAGACCCAGAGCAGATGCAGAAGACATCCTTGTCTCTTATATCCTCTGGGGGTTGATGCTGGAGACCTTCAAAAGCCTATATAGAGCGCAATGGGGGTCTTGGATTCTCCTGGCTATTTTATTGTATTGCTTTTCTGACTTGGACTTCTAGGCTGCACACTTGAGGCATCAAACTTACCTACATGCAGAAAGATTGGCCCAGTGAATACCCATACGGGGATTTCTGGAGCTCTCCTAAAGAAGGCCAGGCAGCCTTTAAGCAGGATCAGAATCTCACTTGTCAGAGTTCTGTGAGCCACACCAAGATGGGAATTAGGAAGGGAATCCACAAGGTAACGCTGGTGGAATCTGATGGAGTCAGTTCTCCACTAGTCAAGTTCTTATATTTTCCAAATATAAGTCTACTCTGCACTTCCTCGCAATGTCCTTGGACTAGTAATACGTTTGTGAAATATAAACTTTTTTGTTTTTTTTTTCAGACAGGGTCTCACTCTGTCACCTAGGCTGGAGTGTAGTGGCATGATCTTGGCTCACTGCAACTTCAACCTCCCAGGCTCAAGGGATCCTCCGACCTCAACCTCTTGAGTTCCTGGGACCACAGGCATGCACTACCATGCTCTGCTAATTTTTTGTATTTTTGGTAGAGTTGGGGTTTCGCCATGTTGCCCAGGTTGGTCTAGAACTGAGCTCAAGAGATCTGCCTGCCTTGGCATCCCGAAGTGCTAGGATTAGAGGCATGAGCCACCACGCCCAGCCTGAAATATAAACTTAATTCTCTTACTGAGTATAATCAAGACAGGATATTCTTTTCCAAATATAAAACGCCAGAAAAGTTACAACTTCTACAGATGTGTGTCTTACATTTACAAGAGACAGGTGCCAGAAATCCATGTGTATAGGAAAAATTTAAAGTTGGTGAATTTTAAATATATTTGGTGAAATTGTCAGAGGAAATTCTTGGTGATTTCTTTGTAAAGTGCTCTATTTCTTCAAATGTTTCTGTTACCCAGATTTTTCTGCCTTTGGTTGGCTTGGAATTGAGTGTCCCCACGGCTTAGAACAAACAAAAACTGAACTGGGCCTGGGGAAAAATCAGAGTAAGCAAAAAAGGTCTTTGGCCTCAATCTCTTCTTTTGAGATTTACTTAGCATATTTGGGATGTGTGGATATCCTTTCTTCTGGTCTTTAAAGTTGCTAGGTCATATTTTTTCTTTAGAAATAAAATGCTTTTGTCAGGAATTCTTCTATTTTTCTTTTCCTTTTTTTTTTTTTTTTTTTTTTTGGAGATAGCATCTTGAGGGCAGTGCCACCATTGGAGCTCACTGCAGCCTTGAACTCCCAGGCTCAAGCAATCCTTCCCACCTCAACCTCCTGAGTAGCTGAGACTACAGGAGTGTGCCACTATGCCTGGCTATTTATCTATTTATTTATTTATTTTTATAGAGATGGAGTCTCACTATTTTGCCCAGGCTGGTCTTGAACTCCTGGGCTCAAGTGATCTTCCCACCTCAGCCTCCCAAAGTGCTGGGATTATAGGCATGAGCCACCGCACCTGGCCTATTTTTCATATTTTGGAAGCATCTATGGTGCAGGGACAACTAAGAAACAAAGGGTTTCTGTAATTACCTTTAAAAAGCATTTTGACCCCTATTTCTTTGAGACACTCGACTTCTTTGCCAGCTCTGATAATAAACCTGATTTTTGACATTTAGGGCATTCAGTCAGCAACTCAACAGGAAGAGGAAGCAGGAACTAACCAGAAGAAGACTGTGGGGATACTGGATGGAGAGGGAATAAATCCATTGTAGGTGGCCCAGGACCTTCTGACTCCAGGTTTGAGTCAACATGGAACTCCCAAGATGCTCCTCATTTAAAGAACTAGTGGCACTTCTTCTTTTGTGGGGAGAGGGGATAAAGAAGAGGGAAAAGCTTCTCCTCTGGTCCTTCCTAGGCTCTAACCAATTTTAATATAACTCCATTCCTGGCACTATGGTCCTGGAAGCCAAAAGTGAACTCTTTTCTACTTTGATCCTTAGGGAAATTGGAGCAAATCAAGTTGCTTATTAAAAAAAAAAAAAAAAAAATGTCAAGGGTGAGATTCCCTAGGGTGTGGTGTGAGGATTGTACTGGAAAAGGAGGAACACAGTCCAAGCAAACACTGCTGAGAAAGTCTTCCAGCTGGTTGGGATCCTAATAGTTTCTCTGGGCAAAGGGGAGATCCACTGTCAGATAAAAAGCAACTCATCACCCTCTGAGCAGCAGCTGGGCAAACGGCCAGGCTGGGGAGAACAATGATTTCCTCGCTCTTAAATTTGATGATTAGTTCATATTTATTGGAAGCCTGTGATGCATTTAGCCTTGCAGCCAATGTGCAGAAGGAGGCAGCCCGATGGGATTCATTTTTTCCTATTCAGTTTTTCCAGTTTTCATCAACTGAGTCAGCATCTCCCTAGTTAAGAGTTGTTGAGCTGAATCTCATCTGATCATCCTATAGCTACTAAAATGGCTCTTAATGCCTTCCCTCTGATTCCAGCCCCCAGATCAAACTGGCCTATGCATATCCACCTTCCCCGACAGCTCCACCCTTTCCTGCATCTCCATCAAGGAGATGAAATGGCCTATTTCACTTAAAATACCTCCATGATTGCGGGTTTCTCATTACTGCCTGTAAACAGACCTCTCTAGTGTTTAACACGTTACTTTAATTAGCTTTAGGGATAGAAGGAAAAAGAGAGGTGTCAGGGCGGGGGGGACAGGTTTTCCCTTTTGTTTTTATTTTGTTTTGTTTTGTTTTGTTTTGTTTTGAGACGGAGTTTCGCTCTTGTTGCCCAGGCTGGAGTGCAATGGCGCGATCTCGACTCACTGCAACCTCCGCCTCCTGGGTTCAAGCGATTCTCCTGCCTCAGCCTCCTGAGTACCTGGGATTACAGGTGCACGCCACCATGCCTGGCTAATTTTTGTATGTTTAGTAGAGATGGGGTTTCACCATGTTAGCCAGGCTGGTCTTGAACTCCTGACCTCAGGTGATCCGCCCACCTCAGCCTCCCAAAATGCTGGGATTACAAGCGTGAGCCACTGCACCCAGCCTGTTTTTATTGCTTATTGAGTGTTACTGTCTGCTGGACTCCATGTTGTGTAAATTCTCTCACTCACTCCTCACAGCCTCTTTATGAGATAGGACATCTTACTGACTCAATTATACAAATGTGGAAACTGAGGCCAAGAAAGCCTCCATGGTTCCTGGGAGGAACCACCCTGGTACTGCCTCTGTGGCTTCGGGTCCTAGCCACAACGTGGTGTCCCAAAAGGTCAAAAGCCAGGGGAGAAGTACTAAGGGGTACCTTTGGTGTTTGTTTAGGAAAAGAACTGGGGGAACTGATCATAAAGCTCAGGTTTACAGAAATGTTTATAAGGCCAGGTCTGACGTGCAAGGCATCCTGAAGCTTGAGCATCCATTTAAAGCATGCATGCTTATGTTTGAATTTGCTCCTGAGACCAAATTGTAGCTCTCTTATGTTCAAATTGCGCTTTTCACCAGTGCGTTAAAACACCAGTTGCTGATAAACTCAGCCCAGATGCTCCCAGGAGAAGAGCTGCTTGTTCACTTGAAGAAGGTAGTAGGCCGTCTGGAGGTTGGGCAGTCTTACCTAGTCAGATGTGTTGGTGACTCTCCCTGGGGGTTACTGGTTCTGGTTGTCTCTGAGGTTGACCCTAATGCGAATTGTTTCATCTCCTCTATTTTGCCCATTAGATAAGCTCTGGATGAAATGATTTGAATATGAATAAGCGCTACAGGGGGTTTGCAAATGACGCCAAGATTTTTGCAATCCATTGCTGTTTTTCCTTCTGGGGATAAACTGGGTGGTGGTTTACAGCCAGGTGCAGTGTAGTTTATAGACTGCCAGTAGTAATGGAGGCCAAGAGCAGAGGGAGCTGATAATAACAAACAGTATCCTCTGGGGAATTTCAGGGATGGTTTGTGGATGTCCCTGAGAAAGTCAAAGTAAAATGTAATTAAATCAAGTTTCCAAATAAAACACTCTGGGTCCAGAAGAGATTTATGATCTCGGAAGATTAATTAAACACATTGCTAGGTCCTGGGTTAGTACTGGGCATTCAGGGGGATCTGAAGGGAAAGTTGGGTCCTGGTGGAGTGATTTCTCTTTTTCAGAAGAATTAGAATCCTGGGTTAGGGCAGCTGCTGAATGATCTGGAGGGAGTTATGATTGCCCAGAGGGTCATTTTGAGGTAAGCCCTTCCAAAAGAGCACTTCAGTGCAAGATGCAAGCATCATTAGGTTGAAATCAAGAGCGTAAGCCAGCCAGACCCCAGATGCTCTGGGATTCTAGCGGGCTAGCCAAGCAAGTGCATTTTCCCCTGCTCTGTGTCGCAGGAAGCTGGGCTGTCAGGACACTGTCAAGAGGCTGCGTTGCCCTTGGGCTTCCAGTGGGGTTCAGCCAATGACAGTGAGGGGAGGAAAGTGAGGTAAGGATATTTCATTCCCCGAATCCCGTCTTGCAGGACGACCTTGTGCTGGCTGCATCTCGCCAGAGTTCACAGCTTCCGTGGAGCTGCATCATTTTTCCTCTAAGATCTTGCCCCTTCAGGCCTGGATAATGATAGTCCCCACTGTTTCTGGTCCTAGGGTACTGCACTGTTCCCATCTACTTCTCGACATCCTGCCCACTCATTTGTAAGTAGTTCCTTTATTAAACTCTCCTGAAGTTACCCAATATAAGAGTGCCATCTGTTCCTACCTAAACCCTGAATGATACAAAAGTAGCTACTACTAGGATCCCCATTTCACAGGCAAGGAAACTGCAGTGTAGAGAGATTGAACAACTTGCCAGGGGGCCATACCGTGTAAAAGGCCAAATTGGGATTTATATCCAGTTTTGTCTGATCTCAGAGCCTACTCATTGATGACTACACTTCAGTGCTTCTGCAGGGCTTCTTATGGTGTCAGCAGTCTCTGACAAAGGCCACTAAGAATTCATCAGCCACTGGCCATTGCTCTTGAGGCCTTTCCTGCCACCCTTTCTGCCTCCTATGAGGTGAAATTGTGCAGATCCACCTGCTTCCTCATTCTACCACTGTTGGGACAAAGGGCATGAGCCTTATGGTGGATGATCTGGACTTGGATGCAGACCACACAGCAGTGCCAAGAGGCCACTTGAGGAGTAACTGAGCTTGGCTTCACTGGCCCTGTGTCCCTCATCTGACACCATATGCAGTGCAGGGACACAGCAGACAGGAAATGCTTTGTGGGACACAGTAATTGCAGAGCTACTCACTTAGCACTGGGGTCATTTCTGAGCCCATAGATTCACTTCCAGGAGGCCCAGAGAGTTGGCTCAAACCTCATCCTGCACTTCTCCAGAGCCAGGTCATAGAAAATGCAGGTGTATGTGATCAAGAGGATGCTAGATTTTCACCTGGTTTTGTGCATTGTCATAATGCTCCCTCTTCCATTGGCACTTAGATACTAACAGGTGCTTAGATACTAAGTGTAATTTACATGATTCATGTGCCTGACATGCAGTAAGCTCTGAATATTGTTGAAAAAAAAATGAATGAATGGGCTAAGTGATCATACTTTGGGAGATCTAAGAAAGTAGGGGATGGTGCTTATAAAATCATTTAATCACTTCCTATCCCTGTTTCAGACCATCAATTAAGGTCAAGGCTAAAAGAAGAAATTTGCTGGGAAAGGAATAATGCTGAAAGTACTTGGTAGGAAAATAATAAGTGATAATAACTGTCCTTTTAAGCATGTGGTATGTAGCAGGCATCCTGGTTAGGTTTAAAATGCACTATCTCATGTATCTTTCCAACTCTATGACATTGATGGAATTATCCTCATCTCGCAGATGAGCATCAAGCCTCAAAGAGAAAATTTATATTGCCTCCAAATTTACATTTCTACTAAGTGGCAGCATTGGGATTAAAAGCCAAATCCATCCTCAGACCTCAGAACTTTGGTTAATTATTCAGAGCTCTGGGTTGGATGCCTGGAAGTTATGGCTGCCAAATCCAATCTTGTGGTTCAGAGCTGGGTACCACTGTCACAGCCCACTACACCTATAACCTCACCACCCAAAGAATTTCTCTCCCCATATGATTCCTTCTCACCTTGTCCCCCCTCTTCGGAGGTTTCTTTCTTGCCAGTTTCCTCTTCTCATTGTGAAATGGTTTTCTCTCTGTTGCTGCCTGTCCCAGCCCTTAGGCGGGAGGTACTGAAACGGATTCACTAGCGTTTGCCCTGACCTGTCTGTCGCATCTCACACCGCACCAGGGGATGCTGTGCCTCTCAGCTTTGTTAATCATTTCAATTTGACATTGTGTGTGTTTTATGGTCTTACTTCCGCCCCACTTTGCCCCCATTCAATGATGTTTACCTTTTAAAGCAACACTGGAAGGGAAAAGAAATTTCTACTGCCAGATGTTGAAAAAAAGAAGAAGAAAAGAAAAGCACTCCTCCCCCCACTGCACACATTTCTGCCTCCAGTTTTTTCTCTGTAACACACACAGATAAATAGGAGAGATGAGCAAACTCCAGCTCTTTGTTTGAAATAATGAACAGCAGGGATCTTGTTCTTGGGTATGGAGCCCCTGAAAGCAATGTGTCTCACATTTTAACGCACATGTGAACCACCTGGGGGGTCACGTGAAGATACAGATTCTGATTTAGTAGGTGTGGGTGGAACTTGAGATCTTGCATTTCATGCCAGGGGGTTGCAAGGTGATACTCTAAGTGAGGCTCCTAAGTTTCCCCCATCCCCTTCATTTCGGTCCTCTATTTCTCTGTCGCCGATGTGACTCTCACTCAGGGAAATGTGTTCTTGTCTCCGGAGCTCTTGTGGGCTTTCCAGACTGTGCCACATCTCCCACGAATGCGGCAGCTTGCTCAGTGGCATCGCCTTTTATGGCTTAGGTTGGAGTCTGTCTGTTAAGCCCTTCCAAGGATAACAGTTAGTTGTCACTGGCTTGGAGACAAAAGAAATGCATTTTGCTGGAGCCAGTTTTCCCCGAAACACTAATGGTACCTTTATCTCGGGTAATTAAAGCTCTGACTGATGAATGCGTAATTACCCATAAGCCCGTCTAAAATGATCGCCTTGGTCTTTCATCTTGAGCTCACCTCATTTAGAGAGGTAACAGTCTTTGGGTGTGCTTTACAGAGTAGCAGTTCTGAGGTGTCTGAGTTGGGTGGAGTCACTTGGGGGGCCGGCCACCTCTACAATTACTGTGGTTGTGTGAATGCTGGAGCTCTCTTTGTCTCCATGAAGTAGCGGCTTTACGTGGCTGAAAGGGGCACTAGGAAAGACAAGAAATGTGTTGGGGTTTGCCAGGCTGAAGGTTCAAGCTGTGGCCCATGGGTCTGGTCCCAATTTGGTATCTGAGTGCTTTGGGGTAAAGGGGGTGACAGGCCCGTGATCCGTCTTCTGCCCTTGGGCCACTGGCCACCTCTTCACCCTCCCTGTTTGGAAACAGATTCATTCTTTTTACTCTGGCTACCATTGACCCTAGCTGTGCTAGTACCGCTGTCATCCTGTGACCCTCCTTCCCCAGTCTGAGTTGGGGCTGATTTTAGGTTTTTTTTTAGCCTCCTGGTTGAGTGCTTATGGAAGTACCCCAGAGTGCTAGGTCAATTTCTCGGTCTCAAAAACACTGAAGCAGAAAGAGACCTAGAGAGTGGTGGCAGATCACATGAGTTCCAGACATAGATGAGCTGAAAACCCTCCTCTCCCTCACATGAGAGCTGCAGCAAACGACAACTGTTAAGCCCTTCTGAGCCTCAAATTTCTCATGTGTGAAATTCTACTAACGTCATGGGATGGGTTAAATGAAATAAAGCCAGTTCTGGCTTAGCACATGGTCTGGCTATTGTATTGGCTTAGCACATGGTTTGGCTATTGTATTAGCACAATACAATGGTCTGGTTATTGGACTGGCTTAGCACATGATCTGGTTATTGTGTTGGCTTAGCATATGGTCTACCTATTGCTTTTGGTATTTCTGTTACATGGGAGGCCCATCGTATGCTCTGTGGGTTCTGTAGACCAATAGAATCTATTCAAGTCACTACTTTTGAGCATTCTCTTCCTTGCTGATAGGTCTAAAATGCTGCTGTACAATCTGAGACCCTCTGGGATCCCAAGGGACTTAAAAAAAAAAGGTTCGGATGGGCTTACCTTGAGCTCTCATCTAATGTCCACAAACACAGGGACACTCACTTCAGGGGCAATTAGATTGGTATAAAAAAACAGCATATATCAGGAAAAATAATCTGAAGGCAACAAAAAATAATAGATGCTTGATGGGTCATTACTACCTGCCACGCTCTGTGCTGTGTATCTTCATACCACATTATTTTTGTAGTGATCCCACATGGTAGATAGTATCTTCACTGACTCATGGAGATATGACGGCTTAGAGGAGTGGCTTCCTCCAGTTTATATCTCTACCAACTAACCTATACAGGACCATCCTATTCCATTAAAGACGGTGACACTATTGTCTTCTTATGCTGATCTTCTAGCTACTTTTGAGTGTTTTCAGTTCACACTCAAGTTTCTCAAATGTACCTCCCTTCCCCTATAAGACATTCATTCTTCAATCTTCTGAAGCTAGTCTTCCCACTCCCCAACATGTAGTGATATTGTCACCCAACGGTCAACAATGACCTACTTCTTCAGTGCCAAACTCAAACATTTTCTGATTTATTTTTCTTCTTTTCTGGCACATACCACAGTTGATGAAAGCTCTTTCTTTGGACCCTAGGATGATATACCATACTAATTTACCTTCTTCCTCCTAATCACTGCTTCTCTGTCTCTGCTGCCTCTTTTCTTTTTTATGCTTACAAATGGGTCTTATTCCCATATCATATTCTCTGAGAAACTCATCTAGTGTCAGGATTTCAACCCTCTCCTGTATGCTTACCACTGTCTAAACTTGTATTTTTAAGCTTTGCATTTAACAAGCTACAGGCATGTATATCCTGGCTGTATCTCTCTAGATGTAGTGGCATGATCTCTAGCTCCACAAGTCTAAAATAGAAGTCTGTGTCCCTCTTTGATATTCCATTCACCTTTTGCTTTCTCAGCTTTTGCCAATGTCGCATGCCTCTTCAGAGAGAAATCTCAATTACTTTTGACTACCTTGTATTCCAACCCTCACAATTGACTTAATATCCAAGTTCTACAGCTTCAACTCTTGACCACCCAGTCCTGCTTCCTTTGTGAGACTCTGAACACCTCACACCTGGCTTATTGGAGTAATTTTTCAAATGCTTTCCCTTCCTTCATTAACTCTCCAGACGGTGATACTCTATACCACACAGCTTGAGTGTTCTGGAAATGCCACTTGCATTATATTGGTCTACTCAGAAAGCCTACAAAATAGGTGACACAGGCCTTAACTTGACTTGAGAAGTTCTCCATGATTTTCATGTCTTCCCAACCTGTTTTTCCCACTGATACCTATGAAAACTCTTGGCTTAAGTCAACACAAACTATGTGTTAATTAGGATTAGGTTCAATTGCCAGTAACAGTATAATCCAAAATAACAGCGACTTAAATTGTACAGAAGCTTATTTCACTCTTGTTTTAAAAACCAGGTATAGGCAGCCCAGGACAGCAATGCCAGTTCTGCTCCACCAAGGGCTCAGAGACCCAGGCTCCTGCTTTCCTGTTGGTCTACTTTGGGTGACCTCCATTCCCATGATCACCTTCATGACTGGCCAATTCAGATCCAGTTATCAAATCCACAGTACAGCCAACAAGAAGGGGGGCAGGGTGAAGAAGGACACAGTCCTTCCCTTTAAGAACATTTTCTGGAAATTGTAGATATGGCTTCCATTTGGATCTCATTGGCCAAAATGTAGTCACATGACCACATCCAGACACAAAGGAGGCTGGGAAATTTCTTCCTTTTTTTTTTCTCTTTTTTGAACTGTGGTTGGCCATATTTGTATCTGGCTGAGATTCAGGGTTTTATTACTAAAGCAAGAAGGTGACAAAGGGTATTGAGAACAATCAATAACCACTGCTACTGTCAACTATTTTTCCTCAGAGGCTATGGATATTTTTGTCACTGTGCTATGGTGTATACTTGCATCCCTTGCCTGATATCTAAATCTCTAAGAAACTTGTCAGAGAGACATTATCACAGAGTTGAATGAACACTGACCTTGGAATCACATAGAACCAGCTTCAGATCCCAGCTTTACCACCCACAATTTGCTGTGAGACCTTGAACTCACAAAACATCTTTAAGCCTCAGTTTTCTTCTCTGCAAAATGGAGTAACAAAACTCATGTTGCAAGGTTACTATGAGAATCACATGGGGCAGTTTGGATTAAGTACATACCCCAATGTTTGGAATAGCATATATACTTCAGAAAGGAAAGTTACTTATTTTACCAATAATCATGATAATCAATATATGACCTCAAAAGACCCAAGTTCTTTTCTTTCACAGAGAACTTCCTATCTGTTCCAGTTTGAGAGAACCATTCCTTGCTTTGAACTCTTTTATTAATACACACTCTATTTGAGACACTGATGATAAAATTAATACATGCTGTTTGTGATTTTTTTAAGAAAAATTTTGAACCTCCAGAAAAGTTGAAAGAAAAGTACTTTGACTTTTTTTAATTGCTACTTTAAGTGATTATGTACATATGCCGGGTTTTCTCAACTAAATAAAATATCTCTTGAAGGCAATGACCATATATTAAACAGGAAGCTCCCTTTGTTTTTGATCTTTTGTTTTTGTTTTTATCCTCTTAGTACCTCCAATGCTGCTTAAGAAAAAGGTGCATTTCACATCCCTCTGTCTACTCCTGTGTTTGATGATTTTTCATCGATGTCCAAATGGCTGAAGGCAACAATGACTGTGTAGGATAAGATTTGTAAGACTTGTCAAAATTGTCTATCATTGTTTTAAGGGTGGTGATATGGTTTGTCTGTGTCTCCACCCAAATCTCATCTTGAATTGTAGCTCCCATAATCCCCACATGTCATGGGAGGGACCTGGTGGGAGGTAATTGAATCATGGAGACGGGTTTTCCTGTACTGTTCTCATTATAGTGAATAAGTCTCATGAGATCTGATGGTTTTGTAAAGGAAAGTTCCCCTGCACATGATCTCTTGCCTGCCTCCATGTAAGACGTGCCTTTGCAGAAAGTGAAGGCACCTTCTGCCATGACTGTGAGGCCTCCCCAGACATGTGGAACTGCAAGTCCATTAAACCTCTTTTTCTTTACAAATTACCCTGTCTTGGGTTGTCTTTATTAGCGGTGTGAGAACAGACTAATACAGGTGGGCTCCAGGTAGATATTCCCTCCTCTCACTTCTTTGTACACATTATAACCTCCAGTGGTATTCTTCAAACAAACAAACAAAAACAAAAAACAGTTGCTATGTGAGTGAATGAATGAATGCTTAGATAAATGAATGGCTGTAGAGATTCAACTTAGGGTGACCAGGAAGTGACTCAGATGGTCAGTGAGAGAGCACAGACTCGATTGTACATAAAGCTAGGCCTCTACACTATATACTGCAAACAATGATGATCAGAGGCAATGAATGATACTGAGGATGCTTCCTATTTTCTCCCCATTTTCCTTACGGAGATATAAATTAACTAATTTTGATGCCACCTGGCAAATCCCCCTTTAAAGGAATTATATTACTAAGATATAATATACCCTCTGGGGCCCTGTAATAGTTTGATTGATAAGAATTCATTTTCTTTCTTTCGTGGATACTACAGGGGGTTAAGATGGCTTCCCAAAGGCAATCAGAGAGAGCTAATCCCCTTCAGCAGCTTATCCCCTTGGCATAGTTCCATCCCATCTATTTTGCAGTAGGTAGAAAGAATTATCTTGGAGGCTTGGACAAAATCACTCCCCAACTGCATACTTGTAAATGATAAACCATTGGTCCTACCATGTGCAGTGTGTTAGGTGCATACAGTATCTCCACTTTTCACAAAACCTCCATGGTAGGTATTGCTCCTCCACTTTACAAATGAATTAACTGAGAGTCAGAGAGGTTCACATGACTCAAAGGGGCAGAGACAAAAGTTGAACTCAAGTTTGTCTAACTCAAACCTTAGGCTACTGTGGAAGACTCTCTGTGAATATTTCATTAACAAAGAACATGTTTCAGAAAACATAAAAGTAAGCAAGTTTGCTCCAGCAGGTCTGCAAGCAGGAAGTAAACATGCAGTAATGTCACATTTCAATAGTAATCTGGGTGTTGTCTTGCCCCATCTCTCTGCTACCCATTGAATTTCCAGAAAATAAACTCTATGCTTGATGTCCAGTAGAGTCTTATTACTGCTGTTTGTCCAGGCTCTTGAAGACAGAAATTAGTGTGGCCATTTATTATTATCTTAAAATTATTTGGACTTTATGAAATGGGCTTTTCTCAAATATCACTGCTTGGTTTAACATGAGAATCACAATTTTGGTGCAGAAGACCAGCTTGCCTCCAACAAAGCAAATGCTCACTGAGTCAGATCATTTACACTCTCCTCTCTCTTGGCACATATTATATATATTTTACAGTCAGTAATATACACGTAGACCTATGACACACACACATAATAAACTGCGCAGATAAAGTGCCTTATTATGCCTCGTCTAGATCACCAAATAATGTGCCGGCTGAACAAAGGCTTTTAGCAGAATGATTGCAGAGTATACTCTCTTTCGTCTTGCTTTCTTCTTTTCTTCCTTGCTACCCACCGCCCTCCACCTGCCCCTCCTCCCCTGGCTCAAAGCACTCTATGCTGGGGCTACAAAGCATCACATTCCTCAACAGGTTTAATCTTTGTAACATTCTGGCATGCAAGTTATTAAGAGGAGATTGTGAGGAGCTGTGAGGATGATTTGATGGAGTCTTTTCCTGGATAAAAGGTTCTTGCCTGGGATTATCTTTACTTTATTTGCAGTAATCCCACTCGTCCCCTCAGCTGGGTTTGTGGTTCTTGGGCTGGTGGGCTGGGGGCAGGTGCATCTAGAGTGATTTGCAGGGCTCAGCAGGGCCAACGGGAAGGTGGACAGCCTTGTTGGAGTAAACTGGGGAGGGGTCCAAGAACTCTACTCTGTGGAGAGAGTGCAGAGTTTGATAGGGCCCTGCTGAAACAGCCCGGCTTAGGGGAGTCTCTAATACTTTTCTTCAAAATGCAAAATCAGGCAAAACCACTTTATTGATTGTGAGTTTTCCATTAACAACAGGTTCTAACACACTAATGGGTAGTGCCCATGTCTTAAACAGGCAGTGCCTACCTCCCTGCCACCACCTTTTTTTAAAGCCCTTTTCATGTTTTTCTCTACTTGCTACCTCCAATTTTGTCTAAAAGAGACATGCATTTCACTTCTCTCTTTTCCAAATTATATGATTATTTCCATTAATGTTCAAATATATATAGGCAATGATATATATCCAAACAGATTTTAAGGCACATTGAATGTTATTTGTGCCTCATATTAATGGGGAAGGTGGAAATCACTTTTTGATAAGGATTTTAGATGTCAATGGAAGATTTCTTTTCCGTGAAAAGCGTATAGTGATAGGTACTTAATAGTGTTGTATTGGCTGGGTGCAATAGCTCACACCTGTAATACCAGCACTTTGGGAGGCCAAGGTGGGAGAATTGCTTGAGCCCAGGAGTTCAAGGCTACCCTGGGTCACATAGCGAGAACCTGTCTTTATAAAAATACAGAAATTAGCCTGGTATGGTCCCAGCTACTCAGGAGGCGGAGGCAGGAGTATTGCTTGAGCCCAGGAGGTTGAGGCTGCAGTGAGCCGTGTTTGCACCACTGCACTTCAGCCTGGGAAAAAAACAAACAAAAAATAGTGTTGTAACAGGCACTGAGCAGATAGCTGGCACATGCTAGGCAGGAAACAGATGGGGCTACTGGGGCTGATGAGGAGATTGTGGATGAACCCAGAACATGCTGTGATTGCAGAGACTTACTTGCTTTGAGTGGCCACTAAGAGCAAATGGGTCATAGTTTCTGACCATGTCAGAGAGAATTTATTGAAATACAGTGTCCAGAGCATCTGTTTTTGTTTTGTTTTGTTGTTTTGTTTTTAACAAAACAACTGAAGTGGCACAGCCTGGTATAGAAATCATATGGATGGATTGGAAGAGGGAATGACTAGGGCCTTGGAGTTAGATGACTGTAAATTCAACCAGAAGGGGTAAAATCTATTTCATCTATATTGGTAGCAAATAGAAAGGGAAAGAAAAGAATAAACATTTCAAAGAAAAAGGGCATGTCTTAGTTACTTATTGCTATGAGAAGTGAAAAGGAGAGGGGAAAAAGTTTCATGCTTTCAAAACTGAGTGCCTAAGAGGATGGGAATGAGGGGGTGAAAAAAATGTAAAATGACTTCATGGACTGATACAGTGATATTGAGAGGGGAAGCTGGTTTTAGAGAAGACAACCTGGATATATTAAGGTTCAGAGGAATGTTTAGGGACTAATGAAAACCACCCAACAGGCAGCTGGGGTATGAGGGATGAAGCTTGAACAAAAGTTTAGAACTTGACTTATAAATGTGGGAACCACCAGTCCATAGGGCATAACTGAAAGCTCTGAGGATGAAGAAGCTGTCCTAGGGCTGGAGAGAAGAAAAATCCCATTGCTAAATGAATAACCCCTACTTAAGGTATAAGCAACTCATCAAAAGCAATGAAGTAAATAAATAAAGCCATGAAGAGCTCGGCTGTGAATCTGTGAAGTCACTGAGTGTCCACTGTGAGAGATCAAGGGTAGTGTCTCTTGTAAACTCTAGGGCATTCCCATGGCCATACCAAGTAGTAGAAGTTACCAAGTAGACTTGAATGGTGCAACCAGAGTCCTGTTTTCTCTTGGCCCAGAGACCAGGTTTGAGTATCTAACTCAATGTCCTCCTCAATGCAGGACATCTGGCTCATCAAATTTCCTCTTTGATGTCTTTCTCCGAAATATGCAGTCCTCATTTCTGCCCTTCCCTAAAAATCATGGGATTTGAAACCCCCCCACTTTGGGAATATTTGCAGATACCTTTGGCTTGTGGCGCTTATATATAGAACCATTTTTTCTTCTCTAGGCCAAATGTTTATTGGAGTCCATGCTTACATTCTACTTAAGGGACTTCAAACTGAAAGAGTTGTATGGTGTTCTATGTTCAGAGACCAACCACTTAATTTACCTCAATCCCTGTTTTATTAGGTGGTCAAACGAGATCTTTCAGAGGCCCATCCATCACATTCTTTTTGAAAATGCTGTTATCATGTTTCTTCACATCTGATTTATCTTTGCATCTTCCATTGTCTATTATTCATATTGAATACTTAATAAATGTTTGTTGATTGAATAATTGGGGTACAAAGGCAAGAGTAAAGTAGAATAGGGTTTACTCCTGAACACTGACTGTACTTCCTTCCTTCTCTTATAGCGCAATATTTCTCAAAACATGTTCCTCAAGATCCTAGCTCTGTAGAATCAGATATCACTGTTAAATTAAAAAGTGGTAGGCCGGGTGCAGTGGCTCATGCCTGTAATCCCAGCACTTTGGAAGGCCGAGTCAGGTGGATCATGAGGTCGGGAGATTGAGACCCTCCTGAATAACGTGGTGAAACCCCGTCTCTACTAAAAATACAAAAAATTACCCGGGTGTGGTGGCAGGCGCCTGTAGTCCCAGCTACTAGGGAGGCTGAGGCAGGAGAATGGCATGAACCTGGGAGGCGGAGCTTGTAGTGAGCCAAGATTGCACCACTGCACTCCAGCCTGGGCGACAGAGCAAGACTCCATCTTAAAAAAAAAGAAAAAAAAATTAAAAAGTGGTAGAATACGTTTGTGTGTATGCAATTTCCCATAGAAAAATTATGTCTTCTACTTACTTTGGGAAATTTTGTGTTCAAATTACTGATAAGCTTGGCTGTCTTCTGCAAGACTTCTCAGAGCATTCACCACACTAATGTATATTGTGAACTTGCTAAAACTAGTTCTGCAGAAGCCCCTCCCCATCCTTTTTAAAATAATATTTTGAGGAACCAATTTTTAGATTGCACTTTGGGAATCCCACTGTGGTTACTATAAAGTAAATTAGTTCAACCATTGTGGAAGACAATGTGGCATTTCCTCAAGAAAATAGAACTAGAAATACCATTTGACCCAGCAATCCCATTACTGGGTATATACCCAAAGGATTATAAATCATTCTACTATAAAGACACATGCACACGTATGTTTATTGTGGCATTACTCACAATAGCAAAGACTTGGAACCAACCCAAATGTCCATCGATAATAGACTGGATAAAGAAAATGGGGCACATATACACCATGGAATACTATGCAGCCATAAAAAAGAATGAGTTCATGTCCTTTGCAGGGACATTGATAAAGCTGGAAACCATCATTCTCAGCAAACTGTCACAAGAACAGAAAACCAAACACTGCATGTTTTCACTTATAAGTGGGAGTTGAACAATGATAACACATGGACACGGGGAGGGGAACATCACACACTGGGGCCTCTCAGGGGGTGGGGGGCTAGGGGAGGGATAACCTTAGGAGAAATACCTAATGTACGTGATGGGTTGATGGGTGCAGCAAACCAGCATGGCACGTGTATACCTACGTAACCAAACTGCACTTTCTGCACATGTACCCCAGAACTTAAAGTATAATAAAAATAAAATAAAATAAAATTGCCAGAATACATGTATTAAATAGATACATACGTGCTAGAACCAAAATTCGTTGAGATCTTTCAGGATCTCAAATATATGAAGGGGACATTTAGAGAAGAAATGGAGACAAAGGCCTTTAATATGCGGGCCATAGAAATAAGAAATGTCAATATCTATATGGATCTTTGAAGCATGTTTCATCCCATTCAAAACCATGTTTGTAGTGCAGGTTTGAAGCTCCTGTAAAGAGAAGTTAAATCAAACTCCGGCACACCCTGAGTGCTATAAAATTACTCATGAGAAACTTGCTATCAATTACCAGAGTAAAACAATGGGGTGTTTTTTTTTCTGTCTTTATTTAAAATACCGCTTCTCAGCAAGCAGTCATGAGAGTGCTGTCAAGGGCCGGATGTACTGTTTCCCAGCAGGATTAGACAGGTTGCTAGGGCTCACCCAATGGGTGAATTTATGGCTTAGCTGGCTTCTGGATGACACCAGACAGTCTTCCGAGGAGCTTGAGAAGAAAGACTAAGTGCATGTGACTGGTCTAATACTCTTCTTAAGATGGTGCCAACTCCTCAGGCTCACAGTGGTTGTCTGCACCCCTGCAGATTTCTGTTCTGACCCTGGTAGCCTAGGGGCTATGGCTTTTTGTGCTACCTATTACTGCCTGCTTGCTCTTAGAGTGGAATAGAGGGTTCCCAAAGGACACTGGGAAGCAGCCCCATTGATTTCTGGGGCAAGCTGCCATATTGATTTCTGGGGCAAGCACTGTTCTTCTGCACTCTCAGGATAAGTGGGAAGAAAATGAGTTGGCAATGGAGTTGGGGTTTGTTCACTGCTCAATCCAAAGGGCAAATGGGAATGTCTCAACAAATCACCACACTATAACATTTATAATGTTGCACCTGAAACTGTATTCTCAACTAGGAAGGAAAATTAGCCATGAGACCCATGTTCTGGTCTTGACTATTTAAGTAACCATTTGAGCATCATTTCACCTCCTGGGTCTCAGCATTCTCAACTGAATACTGCCAACATTTACAAAGTACCTTCTGGCACTGAGTAATTTTGCTCACACTCCATAGGTATGATGCTCACACTGAGCATCAGTATGTGTGTCATACGGAATGGAGAAATTGGGCTCAGAAAGCTTAAATTGTTTGCCCAAGGGTCACACTGCAAGTGAAAGAGAGATTCAGGAACTAAACCCAGTGTATCACCCAAATTTGGTGCCTATATGAGTCCATTCTTGCATTGCTATAAAGAGCTACCTGAGACTGGGTAATCTCTAAAGAAAAGAGGTTTAATTCATTCATGGTTTTTCAGGCTGCACAGGCTTTTGCTTCTGGGGAGGCCTCAAGAAACTTACAATCATGGTGGAAGGTGGAGGGGAAGCTGGCACGTCTTTCATGGCAAGAGCAGGAGGAAGAGAGCAAAGGGGGAGGTGCTACACACTTTTAAACAATCAGATCTCATGAGAACTCACTATAATGAGAAAGGCTAGAGGAAATCCACCCCCAAGATCCAATTGCCTCTCACCAGTTCCCCTCCGCCAACATTGGGGATTACAATTGGACATGAGATTTGGGGGGGGACAAAAATCCAAACCATATCAGTGCCCTTCTTCCTCATGATACTGAAGAAATTGAACTTGACCATCAGCAGGTCCTTTCAGCTTTTAGCATGACCTTACCATAGGACCAATGACGGCTTGAGGGCCATCTCCTACTCATTGCAATTGTGGAATCTAATGTTTAAGAGGGCTATCAGGAGTCTATCTCAGCCTTTCATCTGGATAATAAACAGACTTAGAGTTCTCTCTTCTAATGCACTTTTGGATCATTTGATCTCATTTTTAATCAACTTCACTTTTGGTGAAGCACCTTTCTTGGTACATTTCCTCTGCTCTCTCCCTGCTACAGCTTAAGCTTAACTCATTGGAGCTTAATTACACAGGTCACTAGCTCAATAAATGCTATCTAGTTCTCATCCAAGAAATGGGATGCATAAGTTTCAACAGCTAGTACTGACTCTCCCACCTTTAATAAGACTTACTTTCCTTTTACTCTCCTCGTGTGTGGTTTCTATCTAAATCTCTCCTCCCCTCCCTCCTTCAGATTCCCCCAGGTCAGACACTGACATGGCTACAAGGTCATACTATTTGATTAACTGCATCAGATCCCTTGAGGTCTCTGCCTTCATATTTTCTGACTCCTCATCTAGCTCTCTGAGTTGTCTATCAGCTTTTAATCTTCCGTTTTGCCTCTATCACTTTCCCTCTTCCTGTCTTGGTGTCAGTTCTCAAGCCTACGTGCAGAGAAGAAAAGTGAAAAAGTTAACAGTCTGAAATCTGATGCTCCACTAACCTGTCTAATCCTGTTGCCTGGTACAGCAGGGGCTGAAATAACTGCACCGCAGAATAATAACCACAGGACATGAAAAGAGAAGAGGGGGAGATGGGCACCCTCTCCTTTTCATTTATCCTGGCAAATGCTTGTCAACATCTACAAGGGTGCCTTAAGGTCAGGAGGCCAAGGCACTTCCAGGTTATTATTTCTCTTAGTATAGCTTGGGAAAGGTGCTTCTTTTACCTGGAGGAGCAGTGGCCAAAATGGCATGAACTAAATAGAACCTTATGTTCTGGGAAGAAAAAACAAACCCAAGTTTCAGTGATGTGGATTACAATTGTGGACATATCCTCAATTAGGTTATGTGACCATGAAAGAATCACACTTGCTCTTCACTTTATCACTTGAATCACATAAATAATAATACTGTCACCATGAATCTCACAGATTGTAAAGTTAAAAAAAAGTAAGAGATGTGGGCTAGGTGTGGTGGCTCACACCTGTAACCCCAGCACTTTGGGAGGCCAAGGTGGGTGGATCACCTGAGGTCAGGGGTTCAAGACCAGCCTGGCCAACATGGCGAAACCCCGTCTCTACTAAAAATACAAAAATTAGCCAGGCGTGGTGGTGGGCGCCTGTAGTCACAGCTACTTGGGAGGCCAAAGCAGGGAAAATCACTTGAGCCCGGAAGTGGAGGTTGCAGTGAGCTAAGACTGACCCACTGCACTCCAGCCTGGGTGAAAGAGCGAGACTCCATCTCAAAAAAAAAAAAAAAAAAAGATGTGAAAAGGCTTTCAAATGATAAACACATCATGTGAATGATGGGATAGTTCTTTGCCCTGCAAGCATTGCTTTGTTGGTGAAGTTCTTCCAAGGGTATATTAAACTCCCATGGATTTCCCCTTTGGTGATATTATTTTGTGGTTCTATTTTGTGTGACCTATTCATACCTGTTTAAAGATGTGAGAATGATCAGCTGCCTGCTAATCACAGGGTTTATTTGAATAATCTGGCTGGCTAAGTGAACTTCCCCACCCCCAACTTTTTTTGGTTACATGCACAACTCTTCCACACCTGTGAGCTCAGTTGAGAAGAGCATTCATCCTCTGCAGAAAAGACCAATTTTTCCATTGAGTGATGTGAGTAGCCAGCCCAGCCTTTTCTGATAAAACCCTTACCTCTTGCTTGTTGTCACTTTGCAGCAATGTAACATATCACACAATAGGGGAACTTCCAGGGCTCTTTTAGTTGTTACTTTTACTTCTATTTCATGTCATCATGAGAAGTTCAAGGTAAGCTTTGTTCACAGAAATAAAGACTCTGAAAAGCCACCTCTCAATTATCAGTTTGCAGTGGGATAAACTAGGGAGAGATTAGGTCATCGGCATTATCTAATTGTAACTGTCACTACCCACCCCCCAGTGGATAAGTTACATCTGTTCATACTATACTGTTATTATATAAGGAAGTCTCTGAAAGGAATCAAATACATTTTAGAACAAAAATTCCAGGTTTGTTGGTTTTTTTTTTTATTTTTTTTGAAACAGGCTCACTCTCTCACCCAGGCTGGAGGGCAGTGGTACAATCAGAGCTCACTGCAGCCTCCATCTCCAGGGCTCAAGTGATCCTCCTGCCTCAGTCTCCCAAGTAGCTGAGACCACAAGTGCACACCAAGACACCCAGTTAACTTTTTTTTTTAACTTTTAGTAGAGATGAGGTCTCACTATGTTGCCCTGGCTGGTCTTGAACTCCTGGGCTCAAGCAGGCCCCCTGCCTCAGCCTCCCAAAGTGCTGGGAGTATAGGCACACACCACCACACTCAGCCCAGGGTTATTGTTTTGAAAAGGGACAAATTCTACACCATGTGAACAGAAGGAACGTGCATATAAGACTAGATGGGCCATCTCTAAGAAAATAACAGTGATGCTTGCTTTGGTGAAGAAGGCTTGCTTCTTAGGAAACTTGTAAGCAAATCAGCTGCATAATCCTACTAAAGAGGGTTTAACATAAACTTGAGCTCCCAACAGCTTCCCTACTCTTAGGACTCACTTTCTCCAGAGTTTTCAGACACATGTGGATAAGATGCTTCATTAGCACCCAGCAGGATGCTAAGATTGCAAGGCACAAAATAAGTAGGGAGTGAGGTGAAGGGTGGCTTCCCTGAGAAAGAAAGTGTGCGATCCATATTGGAGGCAACCATTGATAAGGAAGATGAGGAGTGGGAGACAAGTCAGGAGGAGGAACTTGAAGACCAGCAGTGGTTGAGAGATGTCCTGGATGCAGGAGACATAAAAATGAATTCCAGAATTGCTTCCCCTCATTGGTGAGCTAGGGCTCTGAGACAGAACCAAGGACCACGTCCCGTACAGATCATGTATGCATGATATGTCCATGCTGTGTCCTTCATATTCAGGCTATGTTCTTTTCTCATCACTTCTCTTTTCCATTCCACAGGTAATATGAGATTGAGGAATACACAACACGTGAATGTGGGCCAAATTACCTTAGGTAGGAAGGGAAAGCAATGGCAAAATAAAGCATATTGCGTTCATCTCTAAAGGAAATAAAATATCTCTTTATGCACTCTTAGTGCAATTCTGTTCAGGTGGATAATAATGAGTAGCCGTTCGATCTCCAGGTTTGAAAATGGGGTGTCTTTCTTGGTCTTTTGTTTCTGCATGGTTCCGCCAAGATTTACAAAGACATCGAAGGCAGCTGTGACCAATGTCCTTTTCCTTTTCCATGGGTCTCTGGGCCCTGCAGCAGTCGTCAGCTGGGCTTTGGTCACTTTTCCAAGAGTTACTTCCCTTTGTCTTAGAGGATGGGACTGGTTGAGCTGGTTATTGCCAGCTTTCTTGAAAACATTTCCAGATAGGAATGAATGTTCCTGCCAGGTGGTTGGAACATGAAGAATTTCTAAGGAGGAGTTCCTGTTGGGTCTAGTTCTCAACTCACTAATTAAAATCTCCAGGTTACTAATTTGTTGGTTCCTTGTATCATATTATTGTCTTTGAGGAGGTTGTGCTAGTGTTGCCTTTGTCTGATTGGGAGATAAGGGTCTAGTCATGATCCTCAGAGTCGTCTCCTCTCTTGTGTTCTTTTTTTGTCTGATCAAAATTCTGATTAAGAGAGTTGAGAATGACTCTTCATCTTGGATCCCTAGCCATCAGAAATCCAATCCAATCTGAACCAAGCTTCTCTAAATTTAAGCAGAAGAGAATCACCACTCATTGAGAACATTTCCTTTCCAAGAGGGGAAGTCACAACACATTGCCATCAACTTTTGCCAGTCATCAACACATTGCCAATCAGCTTTGCAGGATGTGGGACCAGGTGGGAGAAAAATGCTGACTCTTACTTTTTATAGAAGACATTAGGGTGGAAAATCTGAGCACTGGGTTTGGTGTCAGAAGATGTGAGTTTGAGCCGGGCGTGGTGGCTCACGCTTGTAATCCCAGCACTTTGGGAGGCCGAGGCAGGCGGATCACGAGGTCAGGAGATCGAGACCACAGTGAAACCCCGTCTCTATTAAAAATACAAAAAAAAACTAGCCGGGTGTGGTGGCGGGCGCCTGTAGTCCCAGCTACTTGGAGAGGCTGAGGCAGGAGAATGGCGTGAACCCGGGAGGCGGAGCTTGCAGTGAGCTGAGATTGCGCGACTGCACTCCAGCCTGGGTGACAGAGTGAGACTCCATCTCAAAAAAAAAAAAAAAAAAAAAAAAAGAGAAGATGTGAGTTTGAGACTGGGCACTGTCATATGAATCTAGGAAGGTCATCTGAATTCTCTAAACCTCGATTTCTTTATCTGCAAAATTGGAGTAACAATACCCCTGTTGCCTCCTTCAGAGAGTTATTGATGGGGAGAAAAATTAAAATGATTTTTTTGTGCAAAAAAACATAGAAAGTGAAAAGTGTAAAACATAGTGGGATATTTCAATTACTCAAGGAATGAGAAGCCAGAGCATGTTATAAATTTAATCCAAAATAAAAGATGCACCACCCCGCAACTCACTCCCTGATAAATCTTCTCATCTGAAGCAACCCTCTGGGAATCTTTGCTAAAAATGTTGACTACTGATCCAGGAGAATTACAGACTGGCTCTTGGTTTAACACTTTTGCACCCACCTGCTGTACAAAGACAGCCTTGTTCACTTCATAGACAATCTCCCGTTGGATTTTGGGTGCCTTCATTTGAACTTGGATGTTTCTAAAGCATGTAAGTCTCACTCTTTAATTCGTTGTTTTAGGGACTTCAAATGCCAATGTCACAGCATGAGTAGCTTATAATAAGACATTTTCCAGAAGCTCATGGCCCCAGCAGTGACTATGGTAGAAAGGGAGGCAGATCTCAACAGGCTGATGAGTGGGCAGGTCCTACAGCAGCCACAAGAAGAACCCCAGGCCAGCTGCCAAGTTTCAGCCAGGAGGGAACATCTCTCCTGGAGTTTATAACCCTGCAAAGGAGGGACTCAATAAGAAAAACTGCTCCACACCCTTAATACCACAACATTACTCATGAACACCTTGCTGTTAATTAACAGCGGTAAATACCACACATTTCATTTTGCTTACCATTTTCTCAAATAGCAACTCTCACACACCCGGCAGTGGGATGGAGGGGGCAGTTTATCCCCACAGAGTTTTGGAGGCCTTGCCAAGACTGGAGCTCCAGTGGATTTGATGGGTCTGTCATCAAGGGGCAAACTGAATCCCGGTTTCACTGCCCACATGCTTGTACCAAATCTAGGGTATATGGCCATGACTTCTTTAGAAAGTTCAAGTTGGGACCTGCTGATCTTTGAATACTCCACCAAGTGCTTATTTGATAAAACAAAACAAAACAAAACAAAACAAAGTCTCCAATTGCCTGTGAACCTCCGTGCTTCCTGAGAGGGCCTCCCGAATGATGGGGTAGCTCTTAGCTGATGTTGACATATGGTCTTCCCCCCTTTCCCATTGCTTGGAAGCTCTGACCCAGGGAGCAATTTTCAACTCTGTACAGCAACTCGGTTTTCCCCATACAGAAATACCCCCATCGCCACTGGATGTTCAAATCTGACATATCATGTAATGGCCCTTTAACAATTTTTTTAATCCAAAAATCATGTATTGAAGACTTCATGACAGGCCCTGAAGAGACAAAGATGAAGAGGGCAGGACCATGGTCTTCAGGAACTCAGAGTCAAGAAGGGTAGAAGAATGGGTAACAAGTTCAACCACTATGTTAACTCATATTTTCAATGATGATAGAGGGTAAGGGTGCTATGATAATCCATGAGGGAAAGTAGTTATTTTTGGAGGTAAGAAATGAAAGAAAAATTAAGTTTTGAAAGTTGAATAGGAGTTTTCCAGGAAAAGAAGTTTTGGCATTTCAGGGAGAGAGAAAAGCACATGCAAATATCTCGAGGTATAGAAGAACAAAGCATATTCCACACAGTGAAAACATAAACTTGTCTTGTTTTCTCTTCTTTTTTTTGAGAAGGAGTCTCACTCTGTCACCCAGGCCAGGGTACAGTGTCACGATCTCCACTCACTGCAACCTCCACTTCCCAGGTTCAAGTGATTCTCCTGCCTCAGCCTCCCCGGTAGCTGGGATCACAGGCATGCACCACCACGCCCGGCTAATTTTTGTATTTTTAGTAGAGACAGGGTTTCACCACGTTGGCCAGGGTGGTCTCAAATCTAGACCTCAAGTGATCCACCTACCTTGGCCTCCCAAAGTGCTGGGATTCCAGGCGTGAGCCACTACGCCCAGCCAAAGTTATCTTGTTTTCTGATTCTTGCTTTCCTGCAGAATGTATATTAGGTTTGCTTACATATATTATAGGCATATAATGAGTTGCATTAAAGCTAACATGTTTGTGTTAACATGCTATGCATGCTTAAAACATTCTTCTATCATACCACAACAATACTGAACACAGACACTGAGTATTCTATTTCTTTTATGTTTCATGCCTTCCTGCTCCTTACCTCAAATATGGGGCTCAATCTTGACTCAGCACTCATAATCTCCATTTTTCCCAGGTCCATTGTCTTGGAAGGGAATAATTTTAAATTCTTTTCTTTCAGAATTGACTCCTATTCTCCCCATTTAACTAATGTTTGGGAGTGGGGTTGGAGGAGGGAGGGATGTGGAGCTCAGTGTTTCTTCTCTAGCCCACAACTCATTTCTCTCCTTCCTCCCTCATGGGACAGCTATCTAGGTCTTCCAGTGGTTGGTTCTCCTGTTCCATGGTCTTCATTTAGATTCTCAGCTCCTACCACCTCCACCTCATGTCTGACCTCCATGCTCCAATGGGAGTGCATTTTGTCCTTGGTGAGGTTAATATGAGGAGCTTGAGGGTGGTGAGATTTCTTGGCCAGAGTTCCATGGGACTTCAAATTCCATAAAGTGTTTCTGATTCATTCCTTCACCAGCCCATGGAGCTCCAGGTCCTGTGCTGTGTGCTGGGGTTGCTATGTTGCACAAGAAAAATGGCACCTGCCTCCATGCACCTTACAGTTGCAGGGTCCTGATCAGGGGCACTTCTGTTGTGGCCAAAAGTCATGCTCAGATCTGGGGATCTGGGTTCCCTAGTATCTAAGCCACCTTTCAAAAAGGGCACTCTATACACTGGAAAACCACATTTCCTTTTTGGAGGAGTTAAGAAGCCACCTTTGAGAACTTGGAGAACATCTTGGAGAGCTCCAAGATTCCAGCAAGGGTCAAGGTAGCCTCTGAACTGGCACATAAGTTCTGGCAAGCAGGGCTGCTGGGGAGAGAAGATGCTCTGGAGAGTTTTGGATGCTTTGGCTCCAAACAGCTTCAGAGTGAAAATCTTATTTAGGCAAGATACATGGAAATCCAACCAGCATCTGAGTCGTCCTTGGAGGCAATGCATTTAATGTTTCTAAACTTGGACCCCATCACTCACAGGCCTTCACATGTCAGATGTCTAATTCCCAGTAGTAGTTTATGAGAAGGGACAAATGAAATGAACAGACAGCCTTTGAACAGACTGGCTGACCGGTCACCAGATTGGGGCTCCACTAGTGTAGATATCTACCACCAGACCTTGTCCACAAGCTGTTTAGAACATCTCACCTCTCCCTTCTGTTGGGGCAGGATGTCTGTTTTGTTCATTGCCATCTCTCCAGTGCTTAGGGGAGTGTCTGCAACAGAGTGAGTGTTCAAGAGTTGTTTCTGGGCTGAGTGGCTGAATGTTCACTTTGACCCAGACACAACCATCCAGCTGCCAACACCTTGTGAGAAGGAAGGCCAGGTGCTTGTTCTTCTTTGGCTTAATAACAGTCTGCAGGTACTGTTGTCTTTTATATGCCTGCTTAGCTCATTGTGAGGGCCCCATAAATATTAATTGATGGACAGGGAGCTCTGGGGTTTGGCTCCAGCCAGATCCAAGTACTATTTTTTGAGGAAGTTTATAAGAACAGAAGAAGGCAGGATATTATGTTGTGAGTTCTGAGACTCTCAGGACCCCCTCCTACTTCTCCCAGACCGAAAGCCTTAGGAGAAGTGGGTGGAGAAAGAAGGGAAGTACCTAATTATATTCATGAGTTATATAATTATGCTTTCAGGTTCTCACTGGTGGTGGGTTTTAAAGAAGCTTTGAATAATTTCCATTTTGAAATGCTTTGTTTCCTCAGGCTTTGTTTTATTCATTCTTTATTCATC
The DNA here is from genome assembly GCF_006542625.1 of Nomascus leucogenys. Taxonomy (NCBI): domain Eukaryota; kingdom Metazoa; phylum Chordata; class Mammalia; order Primates; family Hylobatidae; genus Nomascus; species Nomascus leucogenys. The sequence continues at coordinate 51,823,705 of NC_044394.1, forward strand.
GTCCTTGGTCCTTCCGCAGTACCTTCCAGGAGGAATTATCTGACTATCAGCCTATGGACTTGGTAACTATCCATAACAAAACTGAGATCTGCATAGACTTGCCAATGGTTTAACAATAGGATCCAAATACCCTGAATCAAGCCCAAGCTTCTTAGCCTGTTGAAGTACCTTTCATGGTAGCACCTCCCTATGTACTAAAATAGTGGTTCTCAGTATCTTCTCCCCAGAGCAGCAGCCTCAGTATCACCTGGGAACTTGCTGGAAAGGCATTTGCTTGGGTTCCACACAGAACTCCCAGAAACTCTAGGGTGGGACCCAGCAATCTGTGTTTTTAACGAGCCCTCCAGGGTTTCTGATGCATGTTCAAGTTTGGAAGTCACTGCTTTAGGTCCTAGAGCCTACAATAATCCCAGCTAAGGTGAGTGTGCATAACGGCCATCTAACTAGATCCCACCTCAGACCTACTAAATTAGAACCCCCAGGAGTGTAGACCAAGCATCAGATTATTGTTTATTTATTTTAGGCTCCATACAGGTTCTAATGATGCATGGTCATGGCCAAGTGCGACTATACTAAAGCAATTATGTGTTAGGGGCTGTTCCCATCAGCAAGACACCACATGAGAGGCAGCTGTGGGGACTAAGGTATGGACCTCATAGATACTGCCCAAGAACATAACCAGCTTTGGCTTGTTGTCTACATCGCCTTGCAGGGCCTGACTGCAGCCAGGTATGCTGCCTATGAACATGCAGAGGCTGTGATTTCCCATGCTTTCAAGACCAATTGAAATGGTTCCTGTGACATCTCACTTTGTCAGTTTGGGCAGAGAAGCCTGTTTGAATCTGCAGCTTCCTGAGGGGAAAGGCTGACATAATGAGAGACAAAAGCACATCCAGACAGAAGCACAGCTCAGTTTTCACTCACACTCAGCCTTGGTTGGTGTTTCTCTGGTCTTCCTCATCAGTCAGGACAGGGGTTCTCCAACTTTGTTGTGTACCAGACTCACCCCAGGGAGCTAATAAAGACTCAGAGGCCCAGGCTCATGGAAGTAGGAGAGGGCCTGGGCTTTTGCATTTTTACAAAGTTCCCTGGTGATTTGAGAACTACTGCTGTAGGCCAGGCAGACATATGTTTTCTGGAAAGAGCCAGATGGTTAATGTTTTAGGCTTTGCAGATTATGTGGTTGTAGCAACTACTCAGCTCCGGCATTGCATCAGGAAAGTTGCCTTAGACAAAATGTAAGTGAGTGAGTGTAGCTCTGTTTCAATGAGGCTTTATAAAATTGGATGATGGGCCATTTAGCCCATGGGCTGTAGTTTGCCAACCCCTGCTCTAGACAATGGATCTCAACTCTGACTACACACTTAATCACTGGGAAAGTTGTGGTTTGTTTTTTTTTTTTTTTTTTTTTTTTTTTTGGTTTTGATTGTTTTGCTTTTGTTTTTGTTTTAAATCAATGCCTTGGCCCATTCCCAAAGACTGGATTCAATTGTTCTGAGGTGGATCCCAAGAATTATTATTTCCTTTTCTTAGTTAAGTCCCCTTTGATTCCAACGTGCAGCCAGGATCAAGAACCATGAACTTAAGTATTTATTTAATAGGTAGCCGTTCAATAATTCAGCTACTGAAGAATAATTCAGCTTTATGTGCTGAGAATGTTAAAATATGAGCCAGATCATATTACTCTTTCATGCAACGCTCCCCAGTGCTTTCCATATGACTCATAATAAAACGGATGTCCTTGTCATGTCTTGCAGTGTCCTTCAAGACCTTGCCACTAGTGACCTCTTTGACCTCACCTCCTACTCTGCTCTGCTGCTTATATTCTCTGGTCGATCACACTAGCCTCCTTACTCTCTCTAGAACATTTCAAACATTATCCTGAGTTAAGGTCTTTGCCTTTACAGTCTTCTATCAGAAAGGCTTCCATTGCAGTTATCTATTGCTGTATTACAAATCATCTCATCACTTAGTATCTTAAAATAGCAACAAGCATTTATTTTGTTCATGAATCAGAAAACTTTGCAGAAGTGGGCAGAGATGGCTGGTCTCTGCTTCACAAGATATCAGCTGGGGTGGCTCAACTAGGCTTCACAGAAAGTTGGTGCTGGCTGTCAGCTGGGAGCTCAGCTGGGTCGTTTACCTGCATCTTCAGTTTCTCTTCACATAGGCCTCTTCCAAGGGCTGCTTGAGCTTCCTCACAACATGGCAGCTGGGTACCAAGAGCAAGCATCCAATAGAAAAGAAGTGGAAGATGCTATTCTCTTAATGCCTGGGCCCAGAAACTGACAAAACATTAATTCTACCATACTCTATTAATCAAAACAGTTACATAGGTCTTCCAGATTCAAGGGGAGGGGACATAGACACCACTTCTCAACGGTAGGAGTATTCAAAGTGTTGGGCCATCTTTTCTTTAACACAGCAACTTTACATATATATTCATGACTCACGTACTCTGACACTTCCTGAAGGTCTCTGCTCCAAAGCCACCATATCAGAGAAGCCACCACATGTAGATGGCAGCCCTAACCCCTCACCTCGCCCCATCACTGCTATATCCCCTGATCTGCTTTATAGCTGTCAACAGTGCTGAACACTATTGGCCATATTGTGTATTTGTTTATGATGGACACTTACTGAATTACTTTTGCTTGATGCTTAGATGGCTAGAAGAGAAATGTAAGGCACTATTTTTGACCTCTGGAAGCTTTTGATCTAGCCAAGGAGAAGAAAAAGAATAAAAGAAAAAGCCTCAGATGAAACAGATATAGAAATATGATGGCAAAAATAATGTAAAAATGTTTTTAGGCCTTTGATTGTCAATTGCACACAGATATTAAATGCTCAGGGTGGAGAGACCCATAATGCCTCCTCAAGCCAACCCTTGGTGTCCCTACTGGCACAGACTTTAGATGTCACTTGGTGCTTTGCACAGAGATTGTTTTCAAGGCCAAAACATCACTCTCAAAATCTTCAGTTTTTGTTATTCTTGATGTAGAGCTAAAGTAACATGGAAGGAAAATTTTGAGAATTCAGTTGAACAAGTATTTATGGAACATTATTTTGTTCCAGCCATGTGGTAGGTTCTGAGACATACATATGGTGCCTGATATTGACAAGCTTACAGTCTAGTGGGGAGACTGACATTTAAACAGATGATTTTAATAAAACGTAGTAAATACAATAATAAAGGCAATCTTGGAGGGCATTTTGGAAGTGGTAATATCTGTTGGGTTTTCTTTCTTTTTTTTTTTTTTGAGACACAGTCTTGCTCTGTCGCCCAGGCTGGAGTGCAGTGGCGCAGTCTCGGCTCACTGCAAGCTCCGCCTCCCAGGTTCACACCATTCTCCTGCCTCAGCCTCTCCGAGTAGCTGGGACTACAGGCGCCCACCACCATGCCTGGCTAATTTTTTGTATTTTTAGTAGAGACGGGGTTTCACTGTGGTCTCGATCTCCTGACCTCGTTTTTTTTGGAGACAGATTCTTGCTCTGTCCCCCAGGCTGGAGTGCAGTGACGCGATCTCGGCTCACTGCAACCTCTGTTTCCTGGATTCAAGTGATTCTCCTGCTTCAGCCTCCTGAGTAGCTGGGATTACAGGCATGTGACACCAGGCCCGGCTATTTTTTTTTTTTTTTTTTTGTATTTTTAGTAGAGACGGGGTTTCACCATGTTAGTCAGGATGGTCTTGATCTCCTGACCTCAGGATCCACCTGCCTCTGCCTCCCAAAGTGCTGGGATTACAGGCGTGAGCCACCACACCCAGCCCTATCTGTTGGGTCTTAAAGAATGAATAGAAGTAATCTAGATGAAAAAAAGAAGGAAGAGTGGAAGATGGAGTGGGTATAGAGAACAATAATATTTCAGCAAGGAAACAACTTGTATAAAATGAGAAACAGGACAATGTGTTGAGAGAATAACAAGCGGTTTATCTTGGAATATCAAGGGAAAGGTAGAAGAAGCGGGCTATGAAGGGTACGAATAGTAAGCACGGTTTGGTCATGAAGGGGTCCTGCATCTTTTATTAAGAAGCTTGAGGTTTATTGGATGGGTTTTGCACTGAGGATTGAAATGGTCAGAGGTGTACTTTAAATACTATGTTCTTGTTGTAGTATGGAAGATGACTTTGAAAGAGGAGTAGGAGGTGGAGAAGCTGGGACCATTAGAAGTCTATTGGGGCAATGCATGGTGGCTTATGCCTATGATCCCAACACTTTGGGAGGCTGAGGTGGGAGGATCACTTGAGGCCAGGAGTTTGAGATCAGCCTGGTCTCAAACATAGGGAGACCCTGTCTCTAACAAAAAAAGAAAAAATAGCCAGATATGATGGCATACACCTACAGTCCCAGCTACTCAGGAGAGTGAGGTAGGAGGATCACTTGAGCCTGGGAGGTTGAGGCTGCAGTGAGCTATGATTGCACCACTGCAGAGTGAGACCCTATCTCAAAAAAAAAAAAAAAAAAAAAAGGCTATTGCAAAGTCCAGGCATGAAATGACAAGGGCCTGAAATAGCAGCAGGGATGGGGAAAAAAGGACCAATTCAAGGCACATTCAGGAAGCAATATCAATAGGGCTTATTGATTGATCAACTATGGAAGAAGGAGGAGAATTAGCTGACTTCCAGGTTTCTGACATGGTGGCCCAATTGTCACTGGCTCTGGATATAAAAGAGAAGGGTCCATATGTGGGCCCTAGAAAGTAGAAATTGTGGTCCATTTTGGCTGCTGAGTTTGAGGGGCTTTCACAGTACCCAGAAGACATGATAACAGCCAGTTAGGCAGATATCCAAGTCTGAGGGCAGAGGGGACCTGAGTCCTGGAGACATAGGGCTGGGCTTCATCATCACAAGATTTGACCATGAGGCTTTGTTAAGTGAGCAGATGAGACAGACATTCAGAGGACACCATGTAGGCAAAGCAGGCTGTGAGTGAGTCCAAGGAGGAGGTTCGAAGATGTAGGAGCAGAGCCAGCAGAGATGGGTGTCATGGAGAGCAAAGAGGCAGAGGATGTCAAGTCTGAGGGAGCTTCAGGTGAAACAGATGCAGAGCAGTCAAATGCAGTGGTGCCCTTGGGTTTGGTAACCATGAAGTCACTTCTAGCTTTATTAAGACCATTTCCGTGGATCTTGGGGAGATGCTTGCTCCCCCTGGACTGGGGGTGGCCCAAGCTTTCTTCAGCATGGACTTTCTTCCCGTAACTCCTACTTTTTACCCTTCAGGTTTTAGTTGAAATGTCACCTTTTTAGATAGACCACGCCAATACCAGGTAGATGACTAGGCAAACAATAGGTGCTAAAAAAAAAAAAAAAAAAAAAACCCATTAAAAGAAAATAATTTTTGACTGGGTACAATGGCTCATGCCTATAATCTCAGCACTTTGGGAGGCCTAGGCAGGTGGATCACCTGAGATCAGGAGTTCGAGACCAGCCTGACCAACATGGTGAAACCCTGTCTCTAGTAAAAATACAAAAATTAGCCAGTCATGGTGGTGGGCACTTGTAGTCCCACCTACTCAGGAGGCTGAGGCAGGAGAATCACTTGAATCCAGGAGGCGGAGGTTGCAATGAGCCGAAATCATGCCACTGCACTCCAACCTGGGCAACAGAGACAGACTCAGTCTCAAAAGAAAAAAAATTATAATTTTTACAAAGCAGACTTTGCCTCTGTAAGCATTGCTGTTATGGGCTTAGGCTGGAAGGAGATTTCAGTTGCTGCAGAACTCTGAGGACTGGGAAAGTTGATAGAGGGGGCAGTTGGGGAATAAATGAGAAAATCAACCTTCGGCAAGTTGCTCTGCCTTCCTGAGCCTCCGTGTCCTCACACCAATGTGACCAGGCCAAACACATTCATCTTCAAGGATGCACCTAGCTCTACAAAACAGCGGAAGATCCTAAGTGCTTAACTCTTCATTGTCATACACATTTATTGAGTTGTATTTCATGCATTCTTCCTACTTCACAACACGTGCCAGGAGGAGGTACTAAAGCCCTCAGAGATGAGATGAGAACACAAGACTGATGGGACTAAATCACTTGCCCCAAGATCATGCATCTGAGGTTTCACAAGAATTTTAGTTCTTCTCCTGACACTGGCTTCCAGTGATTCCCCACCCACTTTGGTAAACCCCACCTTCTGAGTGTGGGCTGGAGCCAGCAACTCCTAACAAATAGAAAGTGGCAAAGTGGTGGGGTGGCACTTCCAAGGTCAGGCTACACAAAGGCTGTGCCTCTCTCACTCTCATTGTACCAGTTAGGGCTCACGGAGAAACAGGATTAATATGGGGTGTGTATGAGATAGAGAGAGGGAGAGAAACAGAAACAGAAAGAGACACAGAGAGACACAGACAAAGACAGAGAGAGACAGAGAAAGTAACAAGAGAAAAAGGGACAGACAGAGACAGAGAGACCATAGAGAGAGACACATAGAGAAAGTAACAAAGAGAGACAGAGGGATTGAGACAGAGAGGCAAAGAGACAGAGACAGAGAGACACAGAGACAGAGAGAGATACAGAAAGACACACAGAGACAGGAACTGAGACAGACATGGAGAGACAGTGAAACAGAGAGATGCACACACAGAGAGACAGAGACAGAAGCAGAGAGACACAGTGATATACAGAGACAGAGGTGACAAAGAGAGACAGACAGAAATGGAGAGAGAAAGAGATTGATTTATTTTAAGGAATTGGCACATGTGATTATAGAGGTCTGGTGAGTCCAAAATCTGATGGGGGAGGCCAGCAAGCCGGAGACTCCTGCAGGACTTGGGGTTACAGCGTGAACACAGTTTGCTGCCAGGACTCCCTCTTTCTCGGAGGAGGGCAATTTTTGTTCTATGCACGCCTTCCACTGATTGGGCGAGGCCCACCCACACTGTGGTGAGTCATCTGCTTTACTCAAAGTCGGCCAAGGTAAATGTTAATCTCATTCAAAAAACACCTTCACAGAAACATTCAGCATAATGCTTTGGCCAAATGTCTGAGCACCATGGCTCAGCCAAGCTGACACATCAAATTAACCATCACCCTCCCTCATTTGAAGGAAAGTCGATTGAAGGGTTGTGAGTTGCAGTGGAGAGGCCCACGTGATAGGGAACTGATGGAGCATCAGGCTAACAGCCAGGGAGGATCCGAGGCCCTCCATCCAACAGCCATGTGAGTGGGCTTGGAAGCTCACCCACCCTGACCCCACCCCAGCTGTGCCTTGAGATATCTGCAGCCTGTGAGGTTCACAGGGGCAGAGGACCCCGCTACACTGCACCCAGATTCCTGACCCACAGAAACTATGAGAGGCTAAATGTTTGTTATTTCAAGCTGTTAAGGTTTGGGGTCATTTGGGCATTAGCAATAGACCGCTAATATGTATGCCTTCTGGCTTAAGCTGGCCCTGGGATTTTTCCCGAATGTTTTATGTTAAATATAGGTATGTGCGCCGGGTGCCTAGTGTAGAGAACTGGTTTGTGACCCATTCAGGATTCTAATGGGATGATGCAGTCAGTGATTGTATTAGTCCGTTTTCACACTGCTGATAAAGACATACCTGAGACTAGGCAATTTACAAAGGAAAGAGATTTATTGGACTTACAGTTCCATGTGGCTGGGGAGGTCTCATGATCATGGTGAAGGTGAAAGGCACATCTCACATGGTGGCAGACAAGAGAATCAATGCCAAGCAAAAGGAGTTTCCCTTTATAAAACCATCAGATCTCCTGAGACTTATTCACTACCACGAGAACCGTATGGGGGAGACCACCCCCATGATTCAATTATCTCCTACAGGGTCCCTCCCACAACACATGGGAATTCCAGTTGAGATGTGGGTGGGGATATAGCCAAACCATATCAGTGATTATTTTACTGCTCTCCCTCCCTGTTCTTATTTCTTCCTTGAACAGTTTTTATCCAGTTTCTAGACTGGGAAACTGAGTTTTGAAGTGACCAGTCCAGAATTGTGGAACAACATGCCTCCTGGTGCTGGAGTTTGCACTTGGAGCGCCCCCACCCTGTGGATCAACAATCCTCATGTCTAAAGCACGACCTTCCTTCAGCAAGGAGGACATGATCACATTCCACATTGAAGTGGAGACTTATTGCATCTGGGGACGGAATTCGCTCTGCTGAGCCCAGCAGCAGGGCCCTCTCAGTAGGCAGTCCATCCATGTTAATAAATGTCTCACCTACCAGACAGCTTCAATAAGGTGAACCGCGCAGGACGGGTCATGCTTGTCAGTTTAGTTTTACTGAGACATGGAGGGCCTGTCTGATGAGGCTCCGGGATTCAGCTGTTGTCCTGGAGGGAGGACAGACTGGCAGTTTCGTCTCCAAGACCTGGCCCCCTCCCTTCCCAGACACCCTCTTATTTCATTTCCATTTTCGAAGTCCAGGGACTGCTGGGGTCACATCGCCCTGCTTGTGTATGTGTTGTATGTGCATGTATCGCACTCGTATGTACAATTATGTACAATATATGCGAGCTTTGTTCTATGTTAAAAAAAAAAATGCTTCCATAGCAGCTATCTCAATTGCCGTCCCAATAGGTAAGCTGTGCAGGCATTATTTTCCCCACTTTGCAGGTGGGTATAACTGAGTCTTAGAAGGCACCTGGTTCCCTTGAGGTTACCCTGTAAAGGAGGAGTGCTTATCCTCAGCCACTAGGATTCCTAGTGGCTAATCCTCTGAGATGCTGTGTCCTCTGGTTGGATGTCATATCTCTTTGCATCAACTGCAAAGAAATTCACAGGACTCAGGAGTTTCCCAGGGATTCTCAGAGTGTCAAAATGTCACCAAAGGAGGTAAATGGCAAAACAGCCCAAGCTTGGGCATCCCCCTGTTCCACAGGAAGGAAATGGAAGGCAAAGCAGAACAGTCCAAGGTCAAATTTGACAACATGAGGGAATCCAGGAAGCATTTAGGCCAAGCCCTTCTCTTAACAAACGAACAATGTGAGCCTATATGGGGAGTGGGTGCCCAGAGTCAGAAGCCAGGGCAAGATGGAGACGTGGATCTGACCCCTGTGTTCCTGCTCCTGAACCGAAGAGGTTCTGATGGTCTGAAGGAGCTGCAGACACAGCTGTGTGTCTGTGCTGGTAATGAATCCCCTTCTGCTTCCTATTCCCTCTCCCCAGGAGCAGCTTCCCCCTTAAACTCAGCTGAGCCAGCAGGGCGAGCTCCTCCAGAGAGCCGGCTGTGTCAGTCTCCCCTTCCCACACCTGTGCCCCCTCTTCATCTCCGCCCCGGATTCTCAGAGGCTGCACCTGCCCCATAGGTCTCTCTTCTTCTCTGGGGCCCCTCCTTCTCTCTTTCGACTCTGTCAGGACATGAGTAATGGGCCCTCTCCTTCAAAGAAGAAACAAGATTGATGACAGAAAAAAAGGCCAGTGAAGATCTCCTGCTCCAGCATAAAACATGCTTGTTCCGTGTGGATTTATGAAGTGGTCACATCTCCCCTCCCAGATAAAGCTTGGCAGAGACTTGGCCACCCAGGGTCACATTTCCTCTGCAGCCAAGCGCAGAGGGAAGATTCTCCAAGGTGGGTGTGCAAACAGGACCACCAGTGGGGAGCAGAGGCCACTTTTCCAGACCAAGAGGAGTCTAGACTGTCGCTCACACATTCCCTGGTCGTCTGGGGCCGCCAGAATTCTGAGAGTGCTTCAGTGGGCTTAAGGTGAGGGCTGTCTTCTTTTTTGTTTTTTTGATTACCGGTCAAATCCTGCTCCAAGAAAATGGGATATTTCTTTTTTTTCATGTTGCTCTCCCTCTCTTCCTCCCTGCCTCCCTCCCTCCCTCCCTTCCTACCTCCCTCCCTCCCTCCCTCCCTCCCTTCCTACCTCCCTCCCTCCCTCCCTCCTCCTCCCTCCTCCCTCCTCCTCCCTCCCTCCCTCCCTTCCTGCCTCCCTCCCTCCCTTCCTGCCTCCTCCTCCCTCCCTTCCTGCCTCCCTCCCTCCCTCCCTCCCTTCCTGCCTCCCTCCCTCCCTCCCTTCCTGCCTCCCTCCCTCCCTCCCTTCCTGCCTCCCTCCCTCCCTCCCTGCCTCCCTCCCTCCCTCCCTGCCTCCCTCCCTCCCTCCCTCCCTCCTCCTCCCTCCTCCTCCTCCCTCCCTCCCTTCCTGCCTCCCTCCCTCCCTCCCTTCCTGCCTCCCTCCCTCCCTCCTCCTCCCTCCCTCCCTCTCCCTGCCTCCCTCCCTCCCTCCCTCCTGCCTCCCTCCCTCCCTTCCTGCCTCCTCCCTCCCTCCCTCCCTGCCTCCCTCCCTCCCTCCCTTCCTGCCTCCCTCCCTCCCTCCCTCCCTTCCTGCCTCCCTCCCTCCCTCCCTTCCTGCCTCCCTCCCTCCCTCCCTTCCTCCCTCCCCTCCCTCCCTTCCTGCTCCTCCCTCCTCCCTTCCTCCTCCCTCCTCCTTCCTGCCTCTCTCCTCCCTCCCTCCCTGCCTCTCTCCCTCCCTCCTTGCCTCTCTCCCTCCCTCTCTCCCTCCCTCCCTGCCTCTCTCCCTCCTCCCTGCCTCTCTCCCTTCCTCCCTGCTTCCCTCCCTCCCTCCCTCTCTCCCTCCCTCCCTTCCTTCCTTCCTTCCTTCCTTCCTTCCTTCCTTCCTTCCTTCCTTCCTTCCCCAGACTTCAGTGCAGTGACATGCCTGGCTAAGTTTAAAAAAATGTTTTTGTATGTGTGTGTGGAGATGTTGCCCCAACTGGTCTCAAACTCCTGGGCTCAAGCAGTCCTCCCACCCCGGCCTCCCAAAAGTGCTGAGATTACAGACATCAGCCACCCTATCTGGCTAAAATGGGATATTTCTGCCCAATGAGGACATGTGTTCTCCTTCTGGATTTTTTGCCTGTGTGATTACCTCTACCTGAAGATACTGTTGACAGATAAGGTATAGGATGCTCAGGTGCATTCAAATTTCAAATAAACGACCATTTTTTCTTTAGTAAAAGTATATTCCAAATACTATGTAGGACATGCTCATACTAAGAAAAAAAAAACAAACAGTATTCCTTTTAGCTAAATTGTGCAGCCTGACCTGAAGAATCATTTTGCTTGTATGTGTTTGTTCTTTGTTCTAATGGTGAGTTTAAAAGCACTTTGAAGGAATAAATTCCTGAAAGTCTGGAAGATGAGGGCCTCCTTTTTCTATTTCCTTTCTTGCTACTTGCCTTGGGCCCTGCTTGCCCTTGGCCATGCTTGACTCTTGGCCAGTGAATTGGAGAGGCAAAAGGCAGGAGATTTGTAGAACAGTGGTTCTCAACTGGGGACAGTTTTGCCCTCGGGACATGTGGCAATGTCTAGAGACATTTTTGGTTGTCATTACTGGGGGTGGGGGTTGCTACTAGCATCTAGCGGATGAAGCTAGAGATGCTTCTGAATACCCTACAATGCATGCACACGCACGCACACACACAAATTACCTAGCCTCAAATATAAATAATGCTGCAGGTGGGAATCCCTGGAGTAAAGGAAGAAAATGCATGTTTAAAATAAAGGGCCTGAGGCTCAACTACAAACCCACCGTGTGAAAGTTCTCCCAACTCGGCTGGGCGAGGTGGCTCACGCCTGTAATCCCAGCACTTTGGGAGGCCGAGGAGGGCGGATCACCTGAGGTCAGGAGTTCGAGACCAGCCTGACCAACATAGTGAAGCCCCATCTCTATTAAAAATACAAAATTAGGCAGGTGTGGTGGTGCATGTCCGTAGTCCCAGCTATGCGGGAGGCTGAGGCAGGAGAATCACTTGAACCTAGGAGGCAGAGGTTGAGCTGAGATTGCGCCACTGCACTCCAGCCCCGGCAAGAGCAAAACTCCGTCTCAAGACAAACAACAACAACAACAAAAAAAAACACCAAAAAAACAAAAAAACTCAACAAAACCCAAGTCATCAGGAATTGGCACAGACAGCTTGGAAACTGCAGTCTAGCCGCCTCCTCCACCCAGAGCCCTGAGGCCCTGTAAGACCTTCCCTTCAATTTCCCCTTGAAGGCTGCCCCTGAGGTTAATTTTAACCATCTTTCATGCAGACAACAATGTTGGGGGATGGGCAGTCTCCGAGTGGTGCTTAGGCCCTCTTTTCCATCCTCTTGTCCTTCCCTGCCACCAGCCTTCCCTGACAAGTCTCTGCGATAATGGTGGCAACAGCTTTCTAAGGCGCCCAGGTGTGTCCTTTCTGCCCTGGTGGAGGCTGAAGAAGAGATGCCTCTTTGCTTGCTGTCCAGTGGGGAATGTGAAAGCACTGAAGAGGCAACAACTATCAAGACCCACCTCTTCCCCCATATCCTTTCTTCCACTGGCAGCCAGGGTCTCCCGAAAGGAGACTGGCAGAATCAGTATTCATTCCTGGGTTCTTAACAGCAGGAGAAATAGACTGAAGTTTACCCCAACAAAGGAGAATTAAATGCTCATCTTCAGCAAACTACATCAGCTCTCCATACCCTAGAGTTCAGGGAGGTTTGCAAGCTCAGCTCTTCTGCATGCCCCTTTGTCCTTGTATTTTCTCCTATGTACTCCTCAGCGGAGATGGCAGCGAGCTGAGCCTCCCACTCAGCGGTCTGCCGAGGATGGAGGTATTGAAAACGCCCTGATCAGCTTTTCCAAGAGCCCTCCGTGTGGTGTGGGAGAGCAAAATCCAGTCCTTTCTTTGGACTGAAAAACAAACCATCAAAACAAGACAAAGGCAAAAATAAGCAACAAAAAGGCGGGAGGCTTTTCCTTCTTAAGTAAAATCCTGGGACAAGTACCTTTGAACTTGTTTTTTGAACTAGAAGGGGTAAACAAAGTTCAAGTCTTACAATTTAGATTTTGTTTCCCACAGTCTCTCACATTTTTATCTATGGCTGGAGAAGGAAAATAGTTTATTTTATGGGACCTGTGATTTTCCCTCCACCAAGTGACATGAGCCAGTGGCCGCCTGTCGGGTTGCAGTAGAGAAACTCCTCTTAGCAGCCCTGGCTCGTCTCCTCCCTCCCCTGCTCTTTTACTGTCTGCCCCTCACTTTGGCTCCCCAACTCCCCGCCCCACCCTTTCCAAAAGATTTATAGAGCCAAGTGGCTTGAGAACAAATAAGCAGACTTCAGGCTGCTGTATTCTGCATACTAATGACAAGATACTGCTTCTGTACCTAGGGGCAAAGCCAGGTCAGGCCAGTTTAACCATAAACTTTATTTATGGGCTTATAACTTTGCAGCTGCAGTAGCTCTGCCCAATCTTCTGAGATCTGCCTCTCTCTATAGATTCATACATATCTTTTAAACAAATTTGGTGGGGGTTGGGGAAGAGCGTGCTGGTAGCTCTCTCTTTATGATCTCCTGAGTAATTCTAGTAAGACGTTTAAGCCAAAGGGAAAAAAGGGGTCAGAGAAGGAAATAGTAATAGTAATGGTAGTAGCAGTAGAAGTCATCGAGTAGTAGTAATTCTTCCTCCCAAGGAAAAATAAAGCAATAATAATAATAATAATAATACTTCCCCCTAAGGCAGGCATTTATTCTATCTAGTACTTCTGAGTTTTCTACAAGTTAATCTTTAGAACCACCAATCTTGAATCTTGAATCACAAAATGAATTGCCTGCTTCAAAATGGCTCAAGACCCTTCCTTCCTGCCAAGGATCTTCTACATTTGAGCATCTTTAATTTATCAGTGAACTGGTCTCTCCAGTCCAGATAGTGTGAAGCTCAGAGCTCAGCACCTGCTCACCTTGCCTCCTTCAATCCTCACGGTGCCCCTCCTTCATTCTGGTTGTATGTTATAACCATGTTTGTGTAAGTCCGTGCTCTGGTGTAAGTCCATCCAGGATTGTAAGTTCAATGCCGTGAAAATGGATTGATCTTGCTTGGCCTCTGTGTCATGCACTTAGCTCAAAGACAGAGGTGGTGTAGATAGCTTCAGTCATTCAATAAAGATGTATTGGTCACCTGCTATGGGCCAAGCACTGTGCTTGGTGTCAGGACACCAGAGTGAACAAGATACAATAATCTCCCGTCTGGAATGAGTTTGAAGGATGTAGGCAAGTCCATTCCCACCGCTGAGAATGCATGTTAGAGCATGCATTGGAATGCTTGTGGCAACTGGCCCATCATAAGTAAACCATGCCAGATCTTTTCCAAGGTGAACAGCATTGGATGGGTGATTGGAGATCAGCCTTAGTATCATGGGGACTTGGGTCATAATCTCTGCCCATCTGTGGAATAGTTAATCCATTTAACCTTTCTGCACTTCAGCCTGCCCTTCAGAAAGGATATAAGACATTAGTGGGTGAAGAGAGGGAAGAGTTTGTGAACACCTGTGACCTTCAACAAAAGTTTGAAAAAACAAGGTCACCATTATTGATTGCCGCTTTTCTCTGGTTCACTTGTGGGCTGTGCCACTACTGGGGTCAGAAATTGAATGAGGACATTCTTTGAAACTTGCTCAGGGCAAAGTGTTCCCCTCTGGGGAAGGAGTCCAGCCAAGTGGTCATGAGATGCCAGAGTCATCTTCTCTGACTCTTAGGAACCCACTCTTTCTATTCTACATGGATAGAGAGGAAGGATTAGGGCACAAGAACCTTGGGAACATGACAATAGCAAAGGAACTGTAGGCTGGTGGACAGGCCTTGTCTTGCCAGCTTTTGTGACCTTGGACAAATCACCTTACCTCTCTGAGTCTTGATATACAAGTCTTTGAAATGGGTATAATAATAATTCGTGTCCTAGGTACCTTGCATGGTGGAGATATTTGTGAGGTCTATATAAACTACTACAAAAATGCTACAAATAATTAGTAAAGTGCTCAGAAATGTTAGTTTTTTTAAATGGCTACTTGAACAGCAGAAATCAGATACTGATGAGGATTTGTTATATAAATGAAAGGCATGAATAATTGAAGGGTTTGAAGGCTCCACAGCTTTTTAATCACACTCAACCAATGCCGGTGTATATAAATCTATATAGTAATGATCATTTGTCTCGTTGCAGTTTTTAATGGGTTCATTGACTTTCCTTGTAGGGCAGGGGTATGCGAGTTCCCAGGAGACCATAAGGTTCCTGTGGGCAGGAAGTAGGTCTGTCCCTTTGCTGATGTCCCTGTAACACCTGCTGCAGAGGGCTGTGTTCTCAGCTGAAGTCACTCCCCTCGCTGACCAACTGATTGACTGACACACTAAGGCTAGGGATAGACATTCACAGACATGGAAAGATGTTTTCTAGTCTTGTAACATCTGTGATACTCCTTTGACATCCCTGGAGGTGGGCATCTATACATGCTGACTGAATGAAAGCCAGGAGCTATACAGCATCTTGTGCTATTTGCTGGTGCTTGATGCAGCTGGAAGGTGTGATGTAGAGCAAGATTCTTCTTCCCCAGGACAGTTAGCATTCGTGTTGCTACTTCAAGGAGATCTTGAGGAAGTCACTTTGCTATCTGATTTGGTAGTTTGCAGAACTATAAAACAGGAATGTTAAAGGCCACCTTGCAGCTGTTGTGTGGATTGGTGTATTCTATAAAGACACTCGCACAGTGCCTGGAACATGATAGTGGTTAATATTATTTCCATATCGCTTTAGTACTGGTGCAGACATGACTCAAGACTACATTCGCTAAGTGTGAAAATGAGTGCGTGGTGTTATCTGACAGCTTTTTTGACAGGAAGGACCTTCCTTCCCATACATCTGCTGCTAGCCACATGGCCCATGCGTCTGTGCCGGTTGTCCCCAGTTCTGTTTCCATAGCTCCTGAGGATGTTACTTCTGCACTTCAGCAGACCCCAGAGTAACTGTTTTTTTCTCTCATACATAATTATTATTTTTTTTTGAGACGGAGTCTCACCCTGTCGCCCAGGCTGGAGTACAGCAGTGCAATCTCAGCTCGCTGCAACCTCCTCCTCCTGGATTCAGGCGATTCTCGTGCCTCAGCCTCCCAAGTAGCTGGGATTACAGGCGTGAGCCATCGTGCCCAACCCCATAATTCATTTCTTATTTCATCTATCAAATATTTATTAAAAACTTCCTATGTTCCAGGTGCTATGATGGACATTGAGATACTTCTAGGCCAATAGCACTGAGCTTAGAACATAAACACAACGTAAAACAAACAAACAAAAAACCTACTTCTAAATTCAGCCAATGAAATCCGGATAATAAGGAAGGTTACTATTGATTCCCCACCCACTTCTTCAAAAGAACAGTTTCTAACACATTGCTGAGGCTCCAGATGTTCTTATTCCTGTTTTAGAGGATGTTTTATTTTCCAAAGCCCGTGAGGAGAAGGAGATCGTAGAAAACAGGATCACAGAAAAGATGCTCTGCAATTTGAACTCTCAATTAGGGGTCATCAGGCTTTTTCTGTAAAGGCCCAGATAGACAGTAAGTATTTTAGGCTTTGTGAATAACATGGTTTCTGTTGCAACTAGTCGAGTCTGACGTTACAGCATGAAGGCAACCACAGATAATATGAAAAAAATGAGCATGACTGTGAACCAATAAAACTTTATTTACAAAACCAGGAAAACTACAAAATTCTGATTAAAAATACAAAAATGTAATAAGTGGAGAGATATTCCATGTCCATGGACTGGAAGACTTGATATTGTTTAGATGTCATTTCTTCCCAACTTGTTCTGTACACTCACCACAATCCCAGTCAAAATCCCAGGCAGCTATTTTATAGAGAATGACAAACTGATTCTAAGGCTTATATGAAAAGGCCAAGGTAACATAATACTGAAGAAGAATAACAACAACATTGCAGGACTCACGCTACCAGATATCTCACACTAAGGCTATACTAATCAAGACAGAGCGATATTGGTGAAAGAACAGACAAATAGATCAATGGAACAGAATAGAAAGCCCAGAAAAAGACCGACACAAATACAGTCAGTTGATCACTGACAAAGGAGCAAAGGCAATTCAATGGAGAAAGGATAATCTTTTCAACATAAGATACTGGAGCAATTAGATAGCCATATGGAAAAAAAAACTAGACACAAATCTTACACTTTATACAAAAACGAACTAAAAATGGACATAAGCCTAAACATAAAATGAAAAACTATAATATTTCTTGAAGAAAACGTAACCGAAAATCTACATAACCTTGGGTTTGTGACAAGTTCTTATAACACCAATAGCACAATTGATGAAAGAAAAAACTGATGTCAGACTTTATTAAAATGGAAAACTCCTGCTATGTAAAAGACAATCACATAAAAATGAAAAGACAAGCCACAGACTGGGAGAAAATGTTCACAAGAAACATATCCAAAAAAGACATGTATCCAAAATACACAATCTACAAGCAACTCAGTTTAAAAATGGGAAAAATTTATGAACAGACCCTCACCAAAGAGGATACACAGATGGCAAACAGCATAAGAAAAGATAATATCATTTTTCATTAGGGAATTGCAAATTAAAACAATGAAATACCTGTTAAAATGACTAAAATTCAAAAACTAACAATACCAGCTTTTGTCAAGGATACAGAGCAACAGGGACTCTCATTCATTACTGGTGGGAATGCAAAATGGTACAACTTTGGAAGACAATTTGACAGTTTCTTATAAAACTAGTCTTGTCCTACAGTCAAGCAATCACACTCCTAGATATTTGCCCAACTGGTTTGAAACACATGTCCACTCAAAAATCTGCATGTGAACTGAGCATGGTGGCTCACACCTGTAATTCCAGAAATTTGGGAGGCTGAGGTGGGTGGATCACTTGAGGTCAGGAGTTCAAGACCAGCCTGGCCAACATGACGAAACCCTGTCTCTACTAAAAATACAAAAAAATTTAGCCGGGCATGGTGGCACATGCCTGTAATCCCAGATACTCGGGAGGCTGAGGCATGAGAATCACTTGAACCCAGGAAGCAGACATTTTGGTGAGCCAGGATCGTTCCACTCTACTCCAGCCTAGGTGACAGAGTGAAAATCTGTCTTAAAAAACAAACAAACTGCATCTGAATAGCAGTTTTATTCATAATTGTCAAAAGCAGGAAGTAACCAAGACATCCTTCAATAGGTACATGACTAAGAAAACTGTGGTACATTTATACAACAGAATATTATTCAGCAATAAAAGAAATGAGGCATCAAGCCATTGAAAGACATAGATCAATCTTAAATGTATATCGCTAAGTGAAAGAAGTAAGTCTGAGAAAGCTACATGGGGTAAGATTCTAATTATATGACACACTGGAAAAGGCAAAATATAGGTCTCGTTGCTCTGTCAGTTAAGAGAACCTAGAGTTGGTAAAGAGATTGGTGGTTGCCAGGGGTTCGGAGAAGAGAGAAGGATGAATAGGTAAAACGCAGGGATTTCTTTAGGGCAGTGAAATGATTCTGCATAATATTGTAATGGTGAGTATAAGATATTAGGCATTCATTAGAACCCATAGAACTTTACAGCAGAAAAGGTGCACCTTAATGGCTACAATGTTTTAAAAATATTATTTAAGAGTTTGAGGGACCCCAGGGTGGAATGCAGATGTGACAGAAGGATGTAGAAGTCTTACAAATGTATGAAAGAACATCAGTGAATGAGGTCAGGGAATAAGGTACTGACCTAAGTAACTTTGAAAGTGAGTGAAGTCTGTAAGACTGAAAGAAAAAGGAGCTGTAGGCCTGGCGCGGTGGCTCACGCCTGTCATCCTAGCACTTTGGGAGGCCAAGGCGGGCAGATCACTTGAGGTCAGGAGTTTGAGACCAGCCTGGCCAACATGGTGAAACCCTGTCTCTAATAAAAATACAAAAATTAGCTAGGCGTGGTGGTGCACACCTGTAATCCCAGCTAGTCGGGAGGCTGAGGCAGGAGAATCACTTGAACCTGGGAGGCAGAAGTTGCAGTGAGTGGAGATCACACCACTGCACTCCAGCCTGGGCGACAGAGCAAGACTCCATCAAAAATAATAATAATTATTATTATAGTAATAGAGAAAAAGGAGCTGTATACAAGCACTGTATTGGCATTTCTACCCACCCCCCAACACAATTTTTTGTGGGGAAGATAAGGGTTAGCAATTCTGAAACCATCATACATAAAGGCCAGAATTGGACAGTTCAGTAAATGGATCGAAGATTGTGGGAGCCAGGTTTTTCATTGCTAGAATGGGAGCTCACAGATAAGCAAGGGGAGGAGATGGGAATGATCCATGTGCTAATGGATTCGAGTTGGAGATGTAACTACAAACCCAGACTTAGCTTAACATAGATGATTACATGTAGAAATATTCATTGATCTGTGTATATATACAGGTTAGCACATGCATATATGTCTCCTTGCTCTGTCAGTTGGAAGAACCTAGAAGCACTAACACTCCAGTAACAATGAGAATACCTAGTGCCTGGTCTTAGTTCCTAAAACCATTTGCCTATAGAAAGAACCAGGGCTCCTTGTAGATATAGCTGACTCTACTGGAGCAGGAAATGCACAAAATGAGCCAGGAGCCTCTCATAGCAGCAGAAAGTAAGAAAAATGCTTAAAAAGCAAAACCGAAACAAAATGGAATTTAAAGAAAGCAAAATGGTAAAACCCCCACATGCTGGGCGTGGTAGCTCACGCCTGTAATCCCAGCACTTTGGGAGGCTGAGGTGGGAAGATCACGAGGTCAGGAGATCGAGACCATCCTGGCTAACACGGTGAAACTCCATCTCTACTAAAAATACAAAAAAAATTAGCCAGACATGGTGGTGGGCACCTGTAGTCCCAGCTACTCAGGAGGCTGAGGCAGGAGAATGGCGTGAACCTGGGAGGCAGAGCTTGCAGTGAGCCAAGATCATGCCACTGCACTCCAGCCTGGGTGACAGAGCAAGACTCCATCCCAATAAATAAATAAATAAATATTCCATATAACCCCCAAAATATAAATACCCATGATTCATAATGATAAAGATAAATGACTGGGTAAACAAATGGAAGATACCAGACACATCTGTGCAGAAGGACTCCAAATAATTTATGTAGATACTCCACCTCTGAGAAGGTGGAGCATAATTCCCCCTCCTTAAGTGTGGGCCACACATAGTGACTTTCTTCCAAAAACTAGAGTATGGAAAGGGAAAAACAGAAAGTGTGAGAAACCCAGCAAACCCTACCTGAGCCAGGTGAATATCGATATCAATAAATCTCATTGATAGCATGGACTTTTTTTTTTAATGTCAACAAAGGACTTTCACATAGACATGTAGACAAGCACTTTTTTTTTTTTTTTTTTTTTTTTTTGAGACAGAGTCTCGCTCTGTCACCAGACTGGAGTGCAGTGGCACGATCTCAGCTCACTGCAACCTCTGCCTCCCAAGTGGTCAAGCAATTCTCGTGTCTCAGCCCCCCAAGTAGCTGGGATTACAGGTGTGCACCACCACACTCGGCTAATTTTTGGATTTTTAGTAGAGACGGGGTTTTGCCATGTTGGCCAGGCTGGTTTTGAATTCCTGACCTCAGGTGATTCACCTGCCTCGGCTTCCCAAAGTGATGGGATTACAGGCATGAGCCACAATGCCTGGCCAATAGCATGGAGTCTTGGTGTGATGAGAGTGGCCCTTTCCATGTGGGGTCTTCCTCCCCAAAGCTCATTATCCCAGTCTAATCAAGAAAACAAACAAACAAACAACAACAACAAAAAAAACAGACAAATCCCAACTGAGGAATCTTCAACAAAATACCCCACTAGTATCCCTCAAAACTGTCAAAGTCATCAAAAACAAAGAAAGTCACTCTGAGAAGTTATCACAACCAAGAGGAGGCTAAGGACTCACAATGACTAAAGGTAGTGTGGTGTCCAGGGTGAGGTCCTGGAATACAAAAAGGATATTAGGGCATAATTGAGGAGATGTGAATAAAGTACAGTCTTTAGTTAACAATAATTGATCAATATTTGTTCCTTCGTCGTGACAAATGTGCCACCATAATGCAAGATGTTAATAAAGAAAAAAGGGTGTGGGGTATACAGAACAATTCTGTATTCTAAATAATTTTGAAAACCTGAAATTGCTCTAAAATTAAAATTGTAATTAAAAAAAATACAGGCAATAGGCTGAATTTGGCTCCTGGCTACAGTTTGCTGACTTTACCCGAGATCAGTGTTTTCAAACCTGGCTGCTCATTTTGCAAGCTTTATTTTATTTTATTTTATTTTATTTTATTTTATTTTATTTTATTTTATCTTATTTTATTTTATTTTAGACGGAGTCTCGCTCTGTCGCCAGGCAGCAGTGCAGTGGCATGATTTTGGCTCACCGCAACCTTGGACTTCCTGGTTCAAGTGACACTCCTGCCTCAGCCTCCCAAGTAGCTGGGGTTACAGGCAGGCACCACCACACCCAGCTAATTTTTGGATTTTTAGTAGAGATGGGGTTTCACCACGTTGGCCAGGATCGTCTTGATCTCCTGACTTCGTGATCCACCTGCCTCGACCTCCCAAAGTGCTGGGATTACAGGCATGAGCCATCACGCCTGGCCACAAGCTTTATTTTTAAAATAGGTAATTTACGTGTTTGAGAATAAAGACGTTATGAAAGTTTTTTTTTTTTTTTTTTTTTTTTTTTTTAGATAGGGTCTTGCTCTGTCACCCAGGCTGGAGTGCAGAAGCATGATCACAACTCACTGAAGCTTCAACCTCCCTGGGTTCAGTTGATCCTCCTACCTCAACCTCCTGACTAGCTGGGACTACAGATACATGCCACTATGACTGGCTGATTTTTTTTTTTTTTTTTTTTTGGTCTTTCTGTAGAGGCAGGTTTTTTGCCATGTTGCCCAGGTTGGTCTCAAACTCCTGAGCTCAAGCAATCTACCTGCCTCAGCCTCACTAAGAGCTGGGATCATAGGCATGAGCCACTGCACCTGGCCCTATGAAAAGTCTTAATCTTACCCATTTGGAAAGTATTCTGTCACTCCTTGTTCCCTGTTGTATTATTATAAAAATAATACTATTTGTATTATTTTTATTTTTTCCCTTTTTCTACATAAACCATAGTACCCTATAAATATGGTTCTGCCTCTTGCTTTTTTTTTTCTTTTTCTTTTTTTGGTATGTATTCAGGAGATTTTTCAATATTAGCACAGAGAAATCTTTCTCATTCTTTTTAACTGATGCATAGTATTCTAAGTTAAGAGTTTATTTAGCCAGGCTCCTATGAGGGTTGCCTCCAGTATTTGCTATTACAAATTATTCTGTAGTGGACAATCTTACATGTCTGGAGTTAAAAGCTTGAGGAGGTCTGACTTTGATGCCTGCACTCCACTTCAAGTGAATTAAATCAGAAATTCTTAGGGTGGGTCCTAGGCATCCTTATTTTATTTATGTATTTACTTTTAGATGAAGTCTCACTCCGTCGCCCAGGCTGGAGTGTAGTGGTGTGATCTCAGCTCACTGCAACTTCCATTTCCCGGGTTCAAGTGATTCTCCTGCCTCAGTCTCCCAAGTAGCTAGAATTTCAGGTGTCCACCACCAAACTTGACTACTTTTTGTATTTTTAGTAGAGACAGGGTTTCACCATGTTGGCCAGGCTAATCTCAAACTCTTGACCTCAGGTGATCCACCCGCTTAGGCCTCCCAAAGTGTTGAGATTACAGGCATGAGCCACCATGCCCAGTCGGCATCCTTATTTTTAAATAAGTCCTCCAGTGAATCCTAACATGAATCCCAGACTGAGCAGCACTGCTACAGAACAAACACATTCTGGAAGGTTAGAGGAAAATGGTTCTCAAGGCAGGCAACAAATCCGAATCACTGCAGCACTAGATAAAATCTAGACAAATATCCATGTACAAGGCTCACCTCAGAAAAAACTGGATCATAATCAATGGGAGGAGTACCCAGTGTATTATTTTTTAAAGCTTCCTATGTGTTTCTAATGCACAATTAGGGTTAAGAACCATCAATCTAGGGCAAAAGTGCGCCTTGTTAGAGGGAGAGCTGGAGAACTGCCTTTTCTTCCCCTGGATCTTCTAGTCCACTGTCTGTCTCCCTATCCCCTCCCTACACCTGCCTTGGAAAGTCGCTAGGAAGTAGACCTAGGACAGGATGAACGGCAAGTCAGGGTGAGTGCCCACAATGCAAGAGTGGGGTGGTGGGCTTTTGTCAGCCCACGGGCAGCATGAACATGAAGGGAAGGCCCGCCGTCGGAGGGTGCGCATCACTGCCCATCCGTGAGCTCCGGATTAATATTTTGCCAGCCCTTGATGGACTTTTGTTTCCTTCCAGCAACCTCTCTTTGCCGTCATCAGGACTGTGGTGAGCTCTGAGGATATGGGTGTACAAACTGAAACTTTTCTTTCCTCATCTTTACTTAATTTCAATGAGTTGGCTTGAACTCTAAGCCATGACATACTTTGGGCATTGCTTCCTCATTGTGTCATGGGAAAAGACAAGGAGAAATGAAGTTTTAAAGAAAGGAATATCCTTTAGTAATTGACATGTGTTGAGTGCTTACTCATGGTACTCTTGCCCCAGATGTATGACGTTTTATTTTACAATGGGAAACTGAGGCACAGAGAGGTTAAGAAATTTATCCAAAGTAACACAGTTGAGTAGTGTCAAAGGAAGTGGATCTCAAAATCAGGTTTACCCAGCTCCAAAGCCTAAGCTCTGTGTTATCCTGCCTTCTCCCTGTAGAGATTGAGAATTTTCTCCTGATTTCTGTATATCCTCGAGGACTGTCATCTTCAATGGAATCCAAAATGTTGGTGGCCTCCACCTTGAGGAAGCGTAAAAGGGATCTATCTATCTATCTATATATACATATATATATTCTGCTCCTATTCCAAGATTAACTTTCTGCAGGAGGCAAAAACAATTACTTTGCATCTCCAGTGAAGCCACAGGGCTTTGTCATAGTCTTGTACTCAAGGGTTCTTCAAAAAGTTCCTCCTGGAACTCCACAAATACCACTGGCTCTAACAACCATTACAGTAACCATTAGGGTTTCCAGGCGTATAGAAGTCTTACCCTCATTGCCTCATTTAACCTACATTCCACCTTATTAGATAAGCAAACTGGGGCCCCAAGAACTTAAGTAACCTGCCCAAGGTCACAGCACTAGGAAATATTACTGCCAGTTTCAAATTCAAGTCTCATTTGACACCAGAGCTTGTGCTCAAGCACTGCCCTGCCCATTCCAGTGTATTTTCTAGGGAAGCTTTCTTTTTCACCCCCTGGTGAGTCTTTCCACTTTCCTCTTGCTATCCCTAAAGACATTCAAAACTTTTAAGTCTCTTTCTCTTTCTTCCCCTACCCAAGCGAGGGGGAATTAGGCCACAGTGGATGGATTGATATGTGGAGTTAACCCATGTCTTCCCCAACCATGGCCAGACAAATTCCAGACATTAGAATCAGGGGCAAGGAGCTGGAGTGAGAACCCAAGGGTTAATATTGCTATAGTGGGAAAGTTATCTGCTTTGTTGTAAAACACAGCTTCCCAGCACTACACAAGGGGCTATTAGCATGCAAATGTACTTTGCCTCATGCTTTTTAATGTTTTACTTCTCTTAATTGCTGAAACCGGTTGTAATTTCTGAGCACTGCTGGCTTCAGGGAAGCAGTTTCCTCTAAAGGGAGTTATCGTTGCACCTGGAAAGATTTGAATTCTAATTTTATTAACAAGTTGGGTGAGGCATTTTCGCTACTTCTCAAAGGGAAAAAAATAGTTGGCTGAAGTTAGAAACCTTCTCATTGTACTTAGCTTCCTCTGAATTCTTTGGTTTGGAACTGGTGTTCTCCATAAGAGATCAAGAATTACATATGAGGCTGGGCACGGTGGCTCACGCCTGTAATCCCAGCACTTTGGGAGGCCAGGGCGGGTGGATCACGAGATCAGGAGATCGAGACCATCCTGGCCAACACAGTGAAACCCCGTCTCTACTAAAAATACAAAAAAATTAGCCGGGCGTGGTGGCGGGCACCTGTAGTCCCAGCTACTCGGGAGGCTGAGGAAGGAGAATGGCGTGAACCCGGGAAGCAGAGCTTGCAGTGAGCCGTGATTGCGCTACTGCACTCCAGCCTGGGTGACAGAGTGAGACTCTGTCTCAAAAAAAAAATCACATATGAGATTTGATAAAGATAACGGAGAGTTTGTTAAAGACTTTAGATATCAGACTCCCAATTATAAATTTGCACTGAAAAATATTTCTAATTTTTTTCTCATTCCAGGGACAATCTAGATGAGTAAATTACTTCTAAGGTGACTTACAAATCTAAAACTCTACTATCTATGAAGTAGAAATGACTAGAGAAGGGAACCCCTGCTATGGCAAGACAAATTTGCTGCTAGCACCCAGCAAGGCCTTCTCAGCCAGTTTAAGGAAACGACTTCCCACCTTATCTCCATCGACACATACATCACAATGGAATTGTTTTTTCTTTTCAACAGTGGATGCAGAGATTCTGAAACTGGGCAGGGGTTCCAGAAGACAAGTCATTTTTCTAGACCTTCTGTAGACGCCATTGTTGATCAAGCCATTTTCATTTTCAGGAAGTATTTTATTATGGAACTCCTGAAGACCATCAGCCCTACCTGGCACTGGCTTTCTGGTTGAAAAGCAGCATTGTGGAGCCTGAAACATCATCAGAGGCAACTGCTCCCCCAGCCTGTGGATTTAGGACCGCTGTGTGCAGAGGTCTGTATTAGAGAGCCAGCTAGAGTAGCCAGCAGTGACATAACTATGTAGGGAGAAGACGCAGTTGTCACCTCGACCCCACTGGATGCAGAAATGTCAATGGAAAAACAAATTCTGCGTCTGCTGCATTTTCTTGTCATTTACTATATAGAAAGAATTATTAGTAACTTTTGTTTGTCAGTTATTGATCCACTTTTTTTTTTTTTTTGGCAGTTCTCCTGTTTGTTAATTTGCTGTCCCAGTTGAATTTTGAGTTTCTGGGAATCCCTAGTGCAATGAGAAATGATGGAGAACCAATTCTCATTATCTGATGAAGGAAAGAGCCATGTACCTACAACAGCAAAGGCTCAGACAAGCCTTCTTCTGCCTTGGGTTCATGGTCACGTGCTGTAGGTGTCTTGTCTTCCCACACGCAACTGTCTGCATCCTCATGGTGCATCCTCAGGCTGTCCTGTACAGTGTCTTACCTATGGTTATGCTTTTATAACAATGTGCTAATAAAAGCATGGATTACAAAATGAAACAGAAGATATGGGTTTCCCTGTTGAGCTTGTTGCACAAGCTTTCCGGGTTGGAAGACTGTAGTGTCTGGACTGTCTGGAGTCAAAGCAGTGTTGAATCTATAACAGCAAGAAGCTATTTCATCAGAGCCAGATGTCAGGTTCTGGGCTGAGCTTTGAAGGGAACTAAAGAGAGGACAAGAGGAGTTTGCTTGCCGTGCAGAGGAGGCTGGAATATTGTAGGTGAGTGAAGTGATGAGCTTTAAAGATTCATCCGTGCTGTTAGCCCACTGTATCAAATGCTGGATTCTTTCATTTTGACGTTTTAAGTTTCTTTTTAGTGGTAGTTGGGAGTGGAGGTGGTTAGTGAGAAGAGAAAGACTTTTTCCTTTTTGAGCACCTCCTTTGTACCATTTACATTCATTGACAACTCAGAAGAATCCAACAGGTAGGTTTTATCTCTATTTTGCATAAAAAAGAAATTGAGGGTTAGAGTCCCATGGATGCCCCAGGCTACAGGAGCAGTGAAAGAGTCCTAGTGCTAGGGTTTACATCGGTTCTTCCTGATACTAAAACGTTCCCTTCCACTGCCCCTCCCCAGAGCTGCCTTCCAGAAGGACCAGAATTGCCCATTTGCAGAAACTGGCAGTGGGGAGGGACCCTTCGAAGCCAGCCTTAGTCGCAAGTGGCGGAGCTCTGCTTCCCAGCCACCCACCAGCTCTTCCCCTCCCCGACAATTTCCACTTGTTTCCTTCAGAGGAAACATGACTTTTCCCATTGACGGAACTCCCAGGCCAACAATACGCCCATGGCATGCCCCCCTTCCCTGGACCCGGCTTTGACGCTGGCATGTCCCTCTCCCCACCTCCCACCCCACCTGCCCTGACCTTCCCTTGTCGGGGACGTTCTGCATAACAATGTCTGGTCCGTGCTGCCCGGGGCTGCCCTTCTGCTATTAGCACCTAATGAAAATGTAACCGTATTTAACCCCCCACAGTCCTGGATGGCGAGAGAGCCCAAGTGGGTTTAATTCCTTTGTATGATAAGCATCCCGCTCTCCACTTGCAGGGTCCATCCCCTTTCTCCCTGGAGAGGACGCGGAGCTGTGTATGGCTAACTCGGACCTCTCAGCTGTCCGGGGCACAATGGGGAAAGTATCTTTTGTGGCAATAACGGCTTTGGGGAGGGGAGAGGGGAGGGTCCGGGCTGGTGGGGAGGGGGTGCAGTTGAAGAGGAGGAGAACAATGTGTGAGAAGCTGAGGCTCTGGGTTTCCCACACGGACCAATATGTGCCCCCACCCCCCTCTGGGAGAGACAGATCTGCAGCGACCAGCCCACAGCTGATCCCGCCTTGATTGGCTTTTTTTTTTTTTTTTTCATTGTGCTCTCAAGGGACGAAAATCCTTTTGTGGCGTGAAAGGAGAGGCGTTCCTGCCG
Source organism: Nomascus leucogenys (assembly GCF_006542625.1). Taxonomy (NCBI): domain Eukaryota; kingdom Metazoa; phylum Chordata; class Mammalia; order Primates; family Hylobatidae; genus Nomascus; species Nomascus leucogenys. The sequence continues at coordinate 51,851,200 of NC_044394.1, forward strand.
TCCCCTCCCTCGAACTGATTGGCTATGTCACAAGATGGCCAAATCCACCCGGATTAATGTGCGGCCGGCCGGGCCGCAGTGTGAGGACGTCTGTGTCCGCCCCTTTGGGCGAGCGTGTCTGCTGCCCTGGGAGCAGGGGAGGGGGACACGGAGGGGCAGGCCACCACTTTCTTCATATTTATTATTCCCCCCCAGCCCTGCAGGGATGTTTATTCATGGGCCACATCTGCTGGCTGGCAGGCGACATGTCTCTTGTTAGAAGGAATGCCTGGGAGTCCCCAAGGAGCCAGGAAAATGGGGCACATTCCATAGGACGCGCCTTTTCGTTTTGCTCAGTCCTTCGAGGCTTTCCCAACCCACCTGTAATCTCAGCCTTCCCCACCGACCAGCTTCCAGCCCTTCATGGGGGGTGGCCCCAAGCAACTCAGCGGGGGGTTCTGGGTTCTCTTATCTCCTGTCCCCAGTGCTACAAAGAAGGCACCTTCTCCCTCTGCTCTTTTCACCTTTGGTCCCTGCTACCTGAGCCACTCTTCCCCTACCTAGCTTCCTGTATACATCAATTGTAAGCCTTTAAGACCCAGCTCAGATTTTGTCTCTGACTCTCCTGATGAGGAGACCACTCTTCTTTCTCTGAGGTCTCGTATTATTTTTGCACCCCTTTGATCACATTTACCACTTTTTACCCTAAATAATTTTGATTTGAGGGCATGCCACACCTCCCCTCCCAGCCTGTAAGGTCTCTGAGGATGATATTTATCTCTGGTCCATTCTTGTCCAACCACCTACCCCCGACTAATGCTGGTCATAAATGTGTGTCCCTGGGAGGCATCGCTCACCAGCTGTTGATTGAATGAAATGGGTGAATGCATGGAGAGAAGCATGTGGCTAGACCCACAAGTCTTGGATCTCTGTCATGGATGCTGGGATTAGTCTAGAAGGTATATAATGCCTTTTTCCCCTACTTCTAAAATGGTGCAAAATTTGCTCCAACATGGCTTCCTATGTGTCTGTCCTGTGTGCGGCTTTAACGGTACCATGCATTTCAAAAAAGTAGACACTGCAGAAAAGGATGGTCCCAATGCAAAGAGGACAGAGAGACCTATGCCCAGATTTGGGAGGACAAGACATCCCATTGAGTCGTTCACAGGCCAGTCTGTCTATAGGGTCAACTACATGGCAGTCAGGCTAATTATTACTTTTGGATTGGCAGCTGGAAATGTCTTTGCTGTTTTCTAATATAATTGATACTGACTTTTGGAAATGGGACAACCTGCAATGTACTTAGGAATATGGGACTGGGCGTGGTGGCTCACGCCTGTAATCCCAGCACTCTGGGAGGCCGAGGCAGGTGAACTCAGGTCAGGAGTTCGAGACCAGCCTGGCCAACATGGTAAAACTCTGTCTCTACTAAAAATACAAAAATTAGCTGGGTATGGTGGCGCACACCTGTAATCCCAGCTACTAGGGAGGCTGAGACAGGAGAATTGCTTGAACCCAGGAGGCAGAGGTTGCAATGAGCCGAGATCACTCCACTGCACTTCAGCCTGGGTGACAGAGAGAGATTCTGTCTCAAAAATAAAATAAAATGAATATGGGCAAGGAAGAAAAAATAGAAAAAATGTGGAAGAAATTGTAGTGTTTTTATGGATAAGCCAGGTCAAGGTTTCACAGGTTTTAAGTGAAGAAGTAACAGTAGACGAAGTTATGTTGGAGTTGTATAATTTTACCAGTGCTAGCAAGAGTTCCTCTGAGACCATGGCTTGTTCTGGTTCTGACTGGGGGCATGTCAGTAAGCCTGTGGCAAAGGATGGGTGTGGCTTCTAAGTGGGTTGACCAACTTTTAGATGATGAGTAGGACATCTTTCAGGTATATGGTTGAGGGCCTAGAAGGCTCCTTCTTCCAGGAGAAACTGGAGAAGTGGAATGCGATCACAGAGACACTTGCACCTGTGCTATTAAATATTGCTTAACTGGTTGTGTTTCAGCCACTCACACTTTGTCATGAACTGATTTAATCAAATTGCCTCTCTTTTAAATCTTAGCTGATATTAGCTTCTCTAGGTAATAGAAACTTGATTACTAGGGGTAGACCCAGGAGAAGCTGAATGAAATTAAGAAAACCACAATACCCTCCGAGAAAGAACTCTAAGAGGGAGAAAAATGCAGAAAGGGAGGAGTGTGGTTGTCAAGCAAACTTCTCCTTCCTGCTCTTCCCCCACATTTTGCCTAAGATCATTCCTGTCTGGGAAACAAACTGGCAATGACTTCTTACTTTTCTATCCTTCTACTCCCAGAGCCCTGCATGCAATAGTTGGTGCTGCAGTCGTGCTCCCTTCTAGGTTAAACAAGGAGGCCTAAGAACCCAAAGCACCATTCAAAAAGAAAGAACAAAAAAGCCACATGAGTTCTTAGTTCCAATTAAGCTTTACAAAGTATTATTTGGAATACAATCCTTTCCCAACCTGGGATCAGTGCTTAGACTGGATGTGGGGAAGTGAAGTGAATTGGGGGATGGAGGAAGTGGCCAGGCCTCTGAGGGCATCTGATCCTTCTTGTTGGATTACTGCAGAATCTGCGGGGTTATACATAGCATGCATCTAGCATACATTTCAATATGTCAGCCAACGTGGTGGTCCTGCATCAGTCTCTTGGGGTTTTAAAAATACAAATCTGGTCCCCCAGCCCAGACCTGCCTTTTCAGAATCTGTGAGAGAGGGCCCTGGGAATCTGTGTTTTAACAAGTACTCCAGGTCATCCAAGTAGACACGTCTCACTGTGAGTTAGTAGAAGAGCTAAATGCAGACCCACTGTGGCTCTCTCAGAGCTCGGGCAGCATGTATTGTGTCCTCCTGAGAAGACGTTTAACCAAGAGGAGGTTGACGGTGATTTCTGAGTTAAGCAGCCTTAGGAGTGATTAACACTTAAAATCAAACCTTGAAATTTATTTTCAATTTAATTTATTATTCCGAGAGCCTACTAATTTTTCCTAAAAAGGATTAGTGTTAATAGAGAAAAAAACTTAATATTCAAATATGAGGAACCACCTTCCAAGGCATAGGAGGTTAGAAGGTGGTTTTGAAAAAGTGATAGGAAAATGAAAATTTTGAGAAAATGTTCTTTTTAAGTGCTTGTCAGCTGGACATGGTGGCTCACGCCTGTAATCCCAGCACTTTGGGAGTCTGATGTAGGCAGATCGCGAGGTCAAGAGATCAAGACCACCCTGGCCAACATAGTGAAACCGCATCTCTTCTAAAAATACAAAAATTAGCTGGGCATGGTGGCACTCGCCTGTAGTCCCAGCTACTTGGGAGGCTGAGACAGGAGAATCATTTGAACCTGGGAGGCGGAGGTTGCAGTGAGCCAAGATCTCTGCACTCTAGTCTGGCGGCAGAGCGAGACTCCGTCTCAAAGAAAAAAAAAGAGTGCTTGTCTATGTGTCTATGTGAAAGTCCTTTGTTGATATTAAAAAGTTGAGTGCATCTCTCTAAATAGGCTTATGCAAATTTCTATGCATTTGTTATCTGCATATGTGCATAAATAATACATTTATTCATTCTCATCCTTCTAAGAGCTCAGACTTTAAGACATAACTTTGTCTGAGAGGGAACTTGGCATGAATTGGCATCACTCTGGACATATAAGTCCCCATTTATAACTGAAGGTTGGATTGGGCTTAGAACGTTGGGGGAAAGGCTGAACAGGAGAAGGTCCAACGTTTATTAAAAAAGGACATCTCAGATAGGTTTTGGTTTATCGAAGGGAAGCATTAAAATGAGTATCGTTTTTCTAAAGTTAATCAGTCCTTTTATACATAAAAATACAATTTTTTCTTGAATCAAGAAGAAACAACTTCAGCTCTGTTCTTGGTCTTAAGAAAATCTGCTGCACACATTTTATAAATGTCGAGTTAATTAGCACTGAGCTAGTGATGTCATAATGAATTATTTCTCATCAAAGCAGATGGGTCAAGAATAACTTCCTAGGACAAACAGTTTTCTAAAGCAAACATGTTAACAAAGTAGTTTCGTATAACATTCTTTGCCTCAAGTTTTCAAAACAGCAATATGGAGCCAAAATGTTAGAAACCTCAAAGTTGCTTTGTGAATTGTATATGTTTTCCTATAGATTGTTTTCATTTTATTTTTTATCATAGTTACCCTAGTTCTCTGACTTTTTTTTTAAGTATAATAACGTATCTATGGAAAAGTGCACAAATCATAGGTGAGCAGTTTGATGAATTTTATAAACTGAATATACCCATGTAATCAGCGCCTGGATCAAGAAACAGAACATTAGGAAAAGTCTCTGTCTCTTCCTGATCTCTTTCAGCTACTCCTCCTCCTTCTCCAAAAAGGGAAGCCCCTATCTTAACTTTGAACACCATAAATTTATTTGGCTTATTTTTGAATTTTATGTAAATGAAATCACATAGTATGTCTGGTTTTGTGTCAGGTTTCTTCTGCTCAACATTCAGTCTGATTGTTGCATAAAGTCCCAGGTTATTTATTCATAGTTTGGTAAAATATTTCATGGCATGGAAATACCACAATTTATTTTTTTATTCTACTGGAGGTAGACATTTGGATAGTGTCCAGTATGGGCTATTATGACTAGAACATACATACAGTTTAAAATCTTTTTTCAGCCATCTGACAAAGCTTGTGAGATGAATACAGTTTTGAATTGCTAAAATCCTATTGATTTTTTGACATATGATGCTAAAATACCTACAAATTCCCAAATTGTAAACATGTCATTGTGCTAGGTGTTCTGATAGAAAACAGAAATTGTCTAAAACTGACAATTTGTTTTTGATAATAAATGAATTCAGTAAAGTTTGCAGAATATTGCAGGAAACAAAATCAACATGCAAAAATCAGTAGCATTTCCGTATGCCAACACAGAGCAATCTGCAAAAGAAATTTAAAAAGCAACCCCGTTTAAAATAGTGAAAAATAAAATAAAATACCTAGGAATAAACTTAACTAAAGAAGCAAAAGATCTCTACAATGAAAACTATTGATGCAAGAAATTGAAGAGGACATGAAAAAATGGAAAGATATTCCATGATCATGGATTGGAAGAATCAATATTGTTAAAATGTCCATATTACCCAAAACAATCTATAGATTAAATGCAAACCCTATCAAAATGCCAATGACGTTCTCCACTGAAATAGAAAGAATAATTCTAAAATATATATGGAACAATGAAAGACCCAGGATAGCCAAAGCCATCCTGACCAAAAAGAAGAAAACTGGAAGAATCACATTACCTGACTTCAAATTATACTACAGAGTTATTGTAACCAAAACGGCATGGCACTGGCATAAAAATGGAGACATTGACCAATGGAACGGAATAGAGAACCCAGAAATAAATTCATTCATCTACAGAGAAATCATTTTCAACAAAGTTACCAAGAACATGTATTTGGGAAAGGACAGTCTCTTCAATAAATGATACTAGGAAAATTAGACATCCATATTCAGAGGAATAAGACTAGACCCCTCTCTCTCACCATATACAAAAAAAAATCAAAATGGATTACAGACTGAAATCTAAGACTTCAAACTTGTATGAAAGTACTATAAGAAAACATTGAGGAAACCCTCCAGGAATTTGGTCTGGTTAAAGATTTATTGAATAGTGTCCCCAAAGCACAGGCAACCAAAGCAAAAATTGACAAATGGGATCACATCAAGTTAAGAGGCATCTGCATGGCAAAGAAAACAATCAACCAAGTGAAGAGACAACCCACAGAAAGAGAAGAAATATTTGCAAACCATCTGACAAAAGATTAATAACTAGAAAATATAAGGAGCTCAAACAATAGGAAAATATCTAACACTCTGATTAAAAAATGAGCAAAATATCTGAACAGATGTTTCTCAAGACATACAGATGGCAAACAGATCTATGAGAAGGTACTGAACATCATTGATCATCAGAGAAATGCACATCAAAATTACAATGAGATATCATCTTAACCCAGCTAAAATGGCTCTTATCCAAAAGATTGGCAATAACAAATGCTGGTAAGGATATGGAGAAAAGGGAACCCTTCCATGTTGTTAGTGGGAATGTAAATTAGTACAACCACTATGGAGAACATTATGGAAGTTCCTCAAAAAACTAAAAATAAAACTGCTGTATGTTCTAGCAATCCCACTGCTAGGTATATACCCCTAAATAAAAGAAATCAGTATATCAAAGAGGTATCTGCACTCCCACATTTATTGCAGCACTATTCACAATAGCCAAGATTTGGAAGCAACCTAAGAGTCCATCAACAGACAAATGGATAAAGAAAATATGGTGCATATACACAATGGAGTACTATTCAGCCATAAAAAATAACGAGATCCTGACATTTACAACAACATGGATAGAATTAGAGGACATTATGTTACATGAAGTAAGCCAGGCACAGAAAGACAAACTTCACATGTTTTCACTCATTTGTGGGAGCTAAAAATTAAAACAATTGAACTCATGGAAATAGTAGAATGATGGTTATCAGAAGCCAGGGAGGGTAGGAGGGTGGGGTGGGGGGAGTAGGGGTGGTTAATGGGTACAAAAATATAGTTGAGGCCGGGAGCGGTGGCTCACGCTTGTAATCCCAGAACTTTGGGAGGCAGAGGTGGGCGGATCACGAGGTCAGGAGATGGAGACCATGGTGAAACCCCGTCTCTACTAAAAATACAAAAAATTAGCCAGGCGTGGTGGCGGGTGCCTGTAGTCCCAGCTACTCGGAGAGGCTGAGGCAGGAGAATGGTGTGAACCCGGGAGGCGGAGCTTGCAGTGAGCCGAGATTGCGCAACTGCACTCCAGCCTGGGTGACAGAGCGAGACTCCGTCTCAAAAAAAAAAAAAAAAAAAAAAAAAAAAATAGTTGGATAGAATAAACAAGATCTAGTATTTGATAGCATATCAGGGTGATTACAGTTAACAATAATTTATTGTCCATTTAAAAATAATTAAAAGAGTATAATTGGATTGTTTGTAACACAAAGAAATGATAAAAGCTTGAGGGAATGGATACCCCATTTACCCTGATGGGATTATTATGCATTGTATGCCTGTATCAAAATATCTCACATATCCATAAATAAATACACTACCATATACCCATAAAATATTTTTTTTTATTATACTTTAGGTTTTAGGGTACATGTGCACAATGTGCAGGTTTGTTACATATGTATCCATGTGCCATGTTGATTTCCTGCACCCATTAACTCGTCATTTAGCATTAGGTATATCTCCTAATGCTGTTCCTCCCCCCTCCCCCCACCCCACAGCAGTCCCCGGAATGTGATATTCCCCTTCCTGTGTCCATGAGTTCTCATTGTTCAATTCCCACCTATGAGTGAGAACATGCGGTGTTTGGTTTTTTGTCCTTGTGATAGTTTACTGAGAATGATGTTTTCCAGATTCATCCATGTCCCTACAAAGGACATGAACTCATCATTTTTTATGGCTGCATAGTATTCCATGGTGTATATGTGCCACCTTTTCTTAATCCAGTCTATCGTTGTTGGACATTTGGGTTGGTTCCAACTCTTTGCTATTGTGAATAGTGCCGCAATAAACATACGTGTGCATGTGTCTTTATAGCAGCATGATTTATAGTCCTTTGGGTATATACCCAGTAATGGGATGGCTGGGTCAAATGGTATTTCTAGTTCTAGATCCCTGAGGAATCGCCACACTGACTTCCACAATGGTTGAACTAGTTTACAGTCCCACCAACAGTGTAAAAGTGTTCCTATTTCTCCACATCCTCTCCAGCACCTGTTGTTTCCTGCTTTTTTAATGATGGCCATTCTAACTGGTGTGAGATGGTATCTCACTGTGGTTTTGATTTGCATTTCTCTGATGGCCAGTGATGATGAGCATTTCTTCATGTGTTTTTTGGCTGCATAAATGTCTTCTTTTGAGAAGTGTCTGTTCATGTCCTTTGCCCACTTTTTGATGGGGTTGTTTGTTTTTTTCTTGTAAATTTGTTTGAGTTCATTGTAGATTCTGGATATTAGCCCTTTGTCAGATGAGTAGGTTGCAAAAATTTTCTCCCATTCTGTAGGTTGCCTGTTCACTCTGATGGTAGTTTCTTTTGCTGTGCAGAAGCTCTTTAGTTTAATGAGATCCCATTTGTCAATTTTGGCTTTTGTTGCCATTGCTTTTGGTGTTTTAGACATGAAGTCCTTGCCCACGCCTATGTCCTGAATGGTATTGCCTAGGTTTTCTTGTAGGATTTTAATGGTTTTAGGTCTAACATTTAAGTCTTTAATCCATCTTGAATTAATTTTTGTATAAGGTGTAAGGAAGGGATCCAGTTTCAGCTTTCTACATATGGCTAGCCAGTTTTCCCAGCACCATTTATTAAATAGGGAATCCTTTCCCCATTTCTTGTTTTTGTCAGGTTTGTCAAAGATCAGATAGTTGTAGATATGCGGCATCATTTCTGAGGGCTCTGTTCTGTTCCATTGATCTATATCTCTGTTGTGGTACCAGTACCATGCTGTTTTGGTTACTGTAGCCTTGTAGTATAGTTTGAAGTCAGGTAGCGTGATGCCTCCAGCTTTGTTGTTTTGGCTTAGGATTGACTTGGCGATGCGGGCTCTTTTTTGGTTCCATATGAACTTTAAAGTAGTTTTTTCCAATTCTGTGAAGAAAGTCATTGGTAGCTTGATGGGGATGGCATTGAATCTATAAATTACTTTGGGCAGTATGGCCATTTTCACGATATTGATTCTTCCAACCCATGAGCATGGAATGTTCTTCCATTTGTTTGTATCCTCTTTTATTTCATTGAGCAGTGGTTTGTAGTTCTCCTTGAAGAGGTCCTTCACATCCCTTGTAAGTTGGATTCCTAGGTATTTTATTCTCTTTGAAGCAATTGTGAATGGGAGTTCACTCATGATTTGGCTCTCTGTTTGTCTGTGATTGGTGTACAACAATGCTTGTGATTTTTGTACATTGATTTTGTATCCTGAGACTTTGCTGAAGTTGCTAATCAGCTTAAGGAGATTTTGGGCTGAGACAATGGGATTTTCTAGATATACAATCATGTCATCTGCAAACAGGGACAGTTTGACTTCCTCTTTTCCTAATTGAATACCCTTTATTTCCTTCTCCTGCCTGATTGCTCTGGCCAGAACTTCCAGCACTATGTTGAATAGGAGCGGTGAGAGAGGGCATCCCTGTCTTGTGCCAGTTTTCAGAGGGAATGCTTCCAGTTTTTGCCCATTCAGTATGATATTGGCTGTGGGTTTGTCGTATATAGCTCTTATTATTTTGAGATACGTCCCATCAATACCTAATTTATTGAGAGTTTTTAGCATGAAGGGTTGTTGAATTTTGTCAAAGGTCTTTTCTGCATCTATTGAGATAATCATGTGGTTTTTGTCTTTGGTTCTGTTTATATGCTGGATTACATTTATTGATTTGCGTATGTTGAACCAGTCTTGCATCCCAGGGATGAAGCCTACTTGATCATGGTGTATAAGCTTTTTGATGTGCTGCTGGATTCGGTTTGCCAGTATTTTATTGAGGATTTTTGCATCAATGTTCATCAAGGATATTGGTCTAAAATTCTCTTTTTTGGTTGTGTCTCTGCCTGGCTTTGGTATCAGGACGATGCTGGCTTCATAAAATGTGTTAGGGAGGATTCCCTCTTTTTCTATTGATTGGAATAGTTTCAGAAGGAATGGTACCAGTTCCTCCTTGTACCTCTGGTAGAATTCAGCTGTGAATCCATCAGGTCCTGGACTCTTTTTGGTTGGTAAGCTATTGATTATTGCCACAATTTCAGAACCTGTTATTGGTCTATTCAGAGATTCGACTTCTTCCTGATTTAGTCTTGGGAGGGTGTATTTGTCGAGGAATTTATCCATTTCTTCTAGATTTTCTAGTTTATTTGCATAGAGGTGTTTGTAAATCAGAGCAGAACTGAAGGAAATAGAGACACAAAAAACCCTTCAAAAAATTAATGAATCCAGGAGCTGGTTTTTTGAGAAGATCAACAAAATTGATAGACCGCTAGCAAGACTAATAAAGAAGAAAAGAGAGAAGAATCAAATAGACGCAATAAAAAATGAAAAAGGGGATATCACCACCGATCCCACAGAAATACAATCTACCATCAGAGAATACTACAAACACCCATAAAATATTTTTTAAAAAATAAATAAAACCATGTCTGTTTGCCACTATAAAAAAGAAAAAAAAAAAGAAATTGTCCCTGATCTCCTGACATTATCATATAAAATAGGCCAGAGCATTAGCCTGAGAAAGTAAGTACATGGAGGATGTGAAGGTACTGAACGAGCATGGAACAATGACATAACATATTGAAATGTTCACACTTTGAAGTTTTTATGTAGAATTATTAATGTAACCTGTATTATCAATGCCTATGTTTCATGTGCACTTGGCCTGATTTACACAGAGAGCCTAGTACTGCTGGGCCCTGCGAGAACTGAGGGCTGAGCCTGGAAAGTCTTATCAGCTGGCCTTTCCATCTCTCCCATATCTTGGGGGCCAAATGGTCTCTCATTTTCTGCTTCGCTCAATCTATCTGCTTCCAAATCCCTTTTCCAAATTGCTTTGCTGCATTTCCTTGTAGTTTCTGCTACTCCATAACGTTGTGTCCGTGACTTTGGTTGGCCCCACGCTGAGCCAGCCAGCCGGGCACTCTGCTTTCTCACCTCATTACTGCACTCCACCAGCTGATTAGCAACAAATCTTTATCTGCATTTTCTAATCCTTAAATGCCCAGGGGTGGAATCTGCTTGGTTCAGCTCATCTTTTGTTCACTTGGTGAATTGAATTGCTTGCCTGAGGGTCGGGGGGCAATCTACTTAGCTATAATTTGTGTGGTGGGCACAGATTACCTGCCTGTCTAGGGCAGGGGGCTGTGGGTGAAGATTCTTCCGAAAGGGAGAGTAGGTGGACTTGTACTTGGATGTCTAGTGAGGCTCCATGTTTTCCCAATTGCACTTGAATTTCTCAGAAATACTTGGAAAATAAGCTGTATCCTGCTGCATGTTATTTTGGTTGGGTTTTGCCCTGAAGGAAAGATTCCCTGCACATGGTCCTAAGGAATGTCAAGTACATTCTTTAGACACTCATTTAGTAGGCAATGTTACATAAATGCAGGACCAAAAAATGTTTAATGCCTTGATATTTGCCTCCACACTTTAACACATTTAGGTTTGTAATATCTGCACAACTGTGACAGATATTGCAAAAATAGCAATATTTTGCAATATTGCAAAATATTGCGAAGACTACTTATTAGCATGGTTTAGAAAAGTTACCTGTATCAGATGGGCTGGGAAGCTGGGATTGGATAAGCTTTAAGGTCCCTGCTGACCTGGGAATTCTGTGAACCCAAGAATGAAGCTGGAGCCCTCCAATTCTGTCTGTGGCCTGGGATGAAGAAGGCCCTTCTTTCACTTGTTGTGTGGAGATAGCTTCCTTAGCATTCATCATTGTCATCATTAATTTTGATATTGAAGTTCACCAATTCATTCACTCATTTTACAGTTTTATCCAAATGCTACATTTTCCTTCATGCAGCCCAGAAACAACGAGCAGTGTCCTGCACCACAGGGATGGTGAGCACACGTTGGGGCACTGAGCCTGCAAGCTGTTGCAGAGCCCTGTTTAAACTGGGACCAGAGAAATGAATGCAGGTGCCCAGGGGCCCCGCTCTAAAATAATGGTACTTTTTAAAGAGTAGCAAACATATTCTTGATTCTAACTAGCTTGGGTAGGTCCTTGGCTTTTTTATGGGGAAGGTATTCTGTGATTAAGAACACTTTTTCGGCTGGGCGCGGTGGCTCATGCCTGTAACCCCAGCACTTTGGGAGGCTGAGGCGGGCAGATCACAAGGTCAATAGATCGAGACCATCCTGGCCAACATGGTGAAACCCCGTCTCTACTAAAAATACAAAACTTAGCTGGGCATGGTGGTGCACTCCTGTAGTCCCAGCTACTCAGGAGGCTGAGGTAGAATCGCTTGAACCCAGGAGGCAGAGGTTGCAGTGAGCCAAGATCGGGTCACCGCACTCCGGCCTGAACAACAGAGCAAGACTCCATCTCAGAAAAAAAAAAAAAAAAGAACACTTTTTCTTAACAGAAGATATCTGTACTTTAAAGCATTGTTTTCCCAAATCTATGCTCCTCTCTCTTCCTATTGGCTCTGATGACCGTTTTTTCAAAAAGTTATATATGTACATGTATATATGTATATTCACACTCATGCCTATATACACATACATACATATATGTAGGCATATAATTAAATGGAGGGCATATATACAATATTTATATACATATACACGTGTGTGTGTGTGTGTGTGTGTGTGTGTGTGTGTGTGTGTATGCAGCCATGCATCGCTTAACAACAGGGATACATTCTGAGAAATGCATCATTAGGAGATTTTTGCCATGTGAACTTCGAAGACTACTTATACAAACCTAGATGGTGTAGTCTACCACACACCTAGGCTATAGGATATGGCCTATTGCTCCTACACTACAAATCTGTACAGGATGTTGCTGTATTGAATACTGTAGGCAATTGTAACACGATGGTATTTGTGTATCTAAACACAGAAAAGGTACAGTAAAAAATACAGTATTATAATCTTATGGGACCCCCATCATTTATGTGGTCTGTCCTTGACCAAAAGTTGCTATTCCAGGCATGACTGCATACATAATTTTATTAAAAAGCAAAGTGGTCACAGAGCCAATATGACTTGCCGTCCCTATGAATCCCTAGAATGTTGGAGCTGAAGACACCTCTTTGTTTCTATAAAGAGAAACAGAGAGAGTGAAGATGATTTGCTCAAGGTAGAAGAACAAGTGAGTAAGAGGACTGAGGGCTAGAACTCTGGTGTCCTCTTCCCAGGCCAGTGTACTCTCACCTGCTTTTCACCCTGGCTGCCTCCCCTCTGCAGTGAGGCAGGGAGGGCTGAGTTAATAGGGAACAATTGCCACGCTCCCTCCGGGTGGGATGTGTGCAGAAGGGGGCCTGGTGAGGCCATGTCTGGGACTCTTCCTACCCTTGGGAGGAGCAGGTGATTCTGAGAGGACTGACCAGCTAACATGCCCAGGTGCCCATGATGAGCACGCCATGTTTTAAAGCAAGGAGAGAGGCATTTCTATCCCCTCCATATTTTCAGTGCCTGTCTCAGTGCATGGGACAAAGCAGAGTTCCAAAAACGTTTGCAGAACCAACTTTCTTGTTTAATTGACTTTCAAATGTGAATAACTGTGGGACCGGGCTTGTGTTTTAAACCATCACTTGCCATCTATCCCGGGGCAGAGATGGATGAATGAATGTTTGGAAGACAGGTTTTATATGAGGGAGAAGGAGATAGTGTGTAATCACTGGGTTCTGAGAATAAGAGTAAAATCAGGAGTTAGAACAGTACGGACCAGGGAGACAATAGCACCAAAGACAAATATCGAGTATTTTACAATTTGCACCAAGACCATCCTGCCCCCAGGACCATGGCACCCATCAGAGAGGCCTCTCCCTATGGCCAAGCCAGCACCCTGGAGGAAATCAGACCACGTTCTTCCCTTCCTGGGTGTTTGTTCATTATCTGTTTCCCCTGTTGATAGATGTTTCCTGTCTTTTCCTTACTGGCTTTAATCTCATGGCTAGTCATTTGAGACCAATTTTTAGCCTAGCATCCTTACCTCTTGAACAGTCACTGCTATGGTCATTGCTGCCAATCTTACCCCCCTATACCCTGGCATGATTCCTGTGGCCCTTCCCATCCTTTGATCTGTTTCTTAGTCCTAACCTCTGTCCACCCACAGTATTACCATTTATCTCATTATATCAGGCTCTAGATATGTGTGCTTATTTTATTTGATTCTTATAATAGCCTTGTGAGAATTAAAGTAGTAGGTACTTATTTGCCCATTTTACAGATGAAGAAACTGAGCTTTCCTATTCAGTAAGTGGCCAAGTTGGAATTCAAACTCTCAGTTGTCTGACTTTAAAATTTCTGCTCTTTTAATTACATCAAATAATTGTCTTGCACCATGAGTTCTTAAATTCTATGCTCTCCATTAATGCCATAAAATGATCACTGGTGGTCTTCAACAATCCAGTCTTATTCAGGTCTATTGTTCATTCTTCCTTCCACCTTTGACATATCCTTAGCGTTCTGGCTCCATCACATCCATAGCATCTGGCCAATTGTGCCACACTTCTGCTGTTCTGCCAGTCATTAAGGTACATCAACGATTTTGTGAAGTCTTTTATTTGCGTTTATCAACATCAGTTAGAAATTCATTAGTTTTAAGAGTTGAGCTGGCATTTTAAAACTAAATGTGGAAAAAGGGATTTGATGATACTCTGATGTCGTTAAACAGGATTTAATTGGGGGTAGAAAAAGTCTTGGTTGGCTGGGCAAGGTGGCTCATGCCTGTAATCCCAGCACTTTGGGAGGCCGAGGCGGGTGGATCACCTGAGGTCAGGAGTTCGAGACCAGCCTGGCTAACACGGTGAAACCACATATCTACTAAAAATAACAAAAATTAGCCAGGCATGGTGGTGGGCACCTGTAATCCCAGCAACTTGGGAGGCTGAGGCAGGAGAAGCACTTGAACCCGGGAGGCAGAGATTGCAGTGAGCTGAGATCGTGCCACTGCACTCCAGCCTTGGCAACAAGAGCGACACTCTATCTCAAAATACTACTACTACTACTACTAATAATAATAAAAAGCCTTATAGTTTAGGGTGTCCACATCATTCATTACATTCATTAATTCTTCACTCATTCATCCAACCCATCAGAAATATTAAGCATCCACTGAAGATGGATACTGAACAGAAATTGGGGATACCAATATCAGCAAATCCCAGTGGCTTCTTTCCAGGGTCTGAGCCCCCCAGTTCCCAGCCTAACAACACTGTCTATAATGCCTCTCACTGAGGCAGATTAAAAGAACTCTGGAGAAAGGTGTAGAGGTCGTTGTCATCAAATGCATTTTGCAATCACATGGTCAGATTAACCCTCCTGCATTTAACAGATCTCCTTCTCAGTTAGCACCCCTTGTCATTTCTTGGATCTATAAACAATGGTGGCAAGCCTGGAGACATTTCTGCAAACATCAAGGGCAGATTTATACTCCAGGCTATGAGAGCAACACAGCAGCTTGATCCTAATTTCCAGAGTACTGAAAGCTCATCTTTAGGCAACATTTCTTATTGGTCAATCCTGCCAAGTTTCATTCAAGAAGGTAAAGGAGGAATAAAAGATAGCCCAAAAAAGAGCCAGAAAGTTGGAACTGTTTCTGGAGGGTTATTTAACCTGGAGCAGCATGACTTGAGGAGAGTTAATACCTACCTTTTTACCTGTGGAAGGAAGAAGTAGGAAACTAGCACCCGCAGAGTATGTATCATGTGCCACGCATTTCTGCTCCAGCTTCTCCTTCTAATCCCTATTATATCCCAGTGCAACTGATATTATTGCTAGACTTTCACACATGAGGAAACTGAGGCTTGGAGAGGGCAGGTGACTAGCTCCAGTGGCTCAGTCTCTTGGCAGCAGTGTTAGCTTTGGGTCTGATTGGGTCAGCACCTGAACTCATGCCCTGTGCTCCACCACAGTGAGGGTTATCCTCTGCCGATGGTAGTTGGATCTTGTTCCATTCTTCACTAGCACTGAGATACAGAAGAAGAAAAGGTAAATTTTGCAAACTGAAGACTTTTACATTTAAACTGAGAGTTCAGCTGAGGAGAAGAAATCCAGGAAACTTACTGATCAAGAGCTTAGGGAAGAGGCAGACCTAAGTTCAAATCTTGGCTCTCCCAATACTTTTCTGTTTATTACTTGTATGGCCTTACGGGAGTTTTGAATCTCATTTTTCTCATCTATAAAATAGGATTGGGGTATTAAATATTATAAGTATAAATTGCAAGCCATCCGTAACACATAAGACAGGCCCCCGTATTAGCAGGTATTATTGATATTAGGGTCTTTACTACATTTGGGCTCTGTGATGGATTTTCTCATCTTAGGCATATACTTTTGGGCCAATCTTGGAGTGACGATGCACTTGGCATGTTTACATGCTGAGTAACTCAGCTTCCTTAAAGAGCCCCTGCAGTTGAAAACCAGTCATTGGAATAATTCTGCTGCAAAGGACTCTGATCCTTTTCCTTCTGGCTTTCGGATCTCAGAGCCGGAGCTGTAGAAGATGGTCTAGGAGTTCAGGCCATGTGTTCCTCCACTCTTTCCTTCAGAAAAAAATAGCAGAGATCTGCAGATGCACGTGCATCTCCTTGTGATTCCAGTTGGTGAAAGGCATGATGCAGAAGATAATGCAGAGAAAGCTTCCCTGTGCCATGCCATGCAGAAATGGGATCATGCAGGCAGGGATCATGAATGCTGACACCTGTCAGTGAACTACCCCACAGATTCCAGGTCTGATCCAGCCACAAACAGAAAAGAGAAGAGCCAGAATTTCTCAGCTGCAGCAAGAGGTTCCCCCTAAGAGCACAAGTTCCCTAAAGCGTCCCTGTTAGAGACCCCATGACAGCTGGAGCTGCAAGACTGTCCCAGGCAATGACTTCGTTGATAGAAAAAAAGGAAAAGCATTTAAGTTTGAATGAAAACCAGGACCCCTCAGAATTTGAGGGGTTCCACATGTGCTTTTCTTGAGGATCCCAGTATATTAAAATATTTGCAAATTCAAAGTTGTAATAATTTGGTATTTTTAAAACATTTATGTTGAATAAATGCACGCTCAGTTTCAACAACACTCAGAATTGCAATGATGTATTCTCATGTGGAGATTAAGTCAAAACCCTGAACTTAAGGGTGCTTTGGACATATTGCCCTGTCCTGCTGTAGGATTGACCGACAACATGATCTTCCTAATGCCGTAGGACTCCTGGCCCTTTATTAGCCTTAACTGTGATTCGAGAGAAGTTCTAAGGCTTGGGGCTCATGGTCAGGGTGAGGTTTTCTAGGAGTCCAGCCCAAAACTCCAATCACTGGGACTTGGCTGGAATGAAACGAGAACAGCAAAATCTGACTTCCCAAATCTCAAAGTTGGCCTTCAGGACCCCCTCATCCTTGCACCAGATCCCTCTCGATTCATACCTCCCACCCCCACCACCCTGACAGCAGCTGGAGTCTGTGCAGCCAATTCCCCCACACTCCTCCTGAAGCTCTCCGGACTCTGCCCCAGTGGGCTCGGGGCTTTCGATGAGATTTGATTTTCCCGATGGAGGTGAAGTGGCCTTTGAGGCCCCGTGGGAGGGGGCGGTAGTAGGGAGGCGGGCAGCTCGGCCGGGACTGCTGACTGTGTGAATGTGGCGGGCTCATTGTTCCTCAGCTTTATTCTTCAGGCCTCGATGGGGCTGATTTAGAAATCCTAATCAGGGAGCTCTCAGGGCTTCCCGGGTGTGACACAACTTGAGCAGCTCTGGGGGATTCTTTGTTCTCCGATGACAGCTGACTTGGTCGCCAGTGGGAACAGTTTGAGCATAACTCGACACTGCATGTGCTGGCAGCTGCGGCCTTAACTCTTTGTTACCCACTCCTGAGTTCCCTCCACTTGCCTGATCCTTCCTCAGAATGACCACTCTTAAAAGTACCTTTCTATGGATGGATGAGGAGGGCGGTCAATGCTGAATAGGGGAGGGGCACATTATGTCCCACAGCAGGGACATTCTTGGAAAATCAAGAGTGTCCCCACCCCCATGCAATTCCACTTTGCCAGCAGTAAAGGCTGCCAAAAGATGACCATTCACCGTCCACCCAGGTGTTCGGGTAAACTTTTTTTCGGCCTGGCAGAAGCGACAGGAGACAGAGGGACAGGGATTTTCAATGCTCACGCTCTGGGGCTTCTTCTGATCTAAAACAGAGCCAAGCAGGTCGGGATGTCTGCTGAGAAGGCTTCAGAGCAATAGCAGAAGGGGATTGGATTTGGAGCTGGGTGATCCTGCACTGGACTACAGCGTCTCCATTTGACCAAACCCTGGCCAAGTTGTTTCCATCTCTCTAGGCCTGTGCACATTCATCTGTCAAAAGGGAGATGGTTATAATTACAGTGCGACCCCACGGGATTGCTGAGGATCAAATGAGATAGTGCGTGTGAAGGTCTGTCACAGGCGTTACTAAATGACTGCTGCTGTGGCTCTGATGCCATAAACTCTCTCCAAACAGAAGATGCTACTGCTCAGGAGACAGAGAAGAGGTGAAAGCTGCAAATGTCTTTGAAATCAAATTGTTATGTAATTTCTCTCTTGGGTTCTGAGCTAGGAGGGCAGCCACAAGAAATTTGTTAGAAAGTGATGTTTGGTATCAGATTGGTTATTAATTCGACAAACTTTGAGTACCAGCAATAAGCTAGGTTCTGAGGCTAACAAAGATAATTAAGACATAGACCTGGCTTCAGGGAGCTGTGACAATAAAAGTGGGTGCATAGTTAGGATCCTTGGTAGCAAATACAGAAACTGGAAATTCAAGCATGATCAGGTTCCTCTTTCTGGCCCTGCTTCCGCTTCTCTGTGTTTATTGGCTCCATCATTCTGTCTCATAGGAGGTTCTTATAAAGCATGGTGGACAATAGAGATTGAAACCATTCCTGAGTTTGGCATTGCATAGAATTCCTGGTAAGGGGCCGGGCATGGTGGCTTACGTCTATAATCCCAGCACCTTGGGAGGCCAAGGCGGGTGGATCACTTGAGGTCAGGAGTTTGAGACCAGCCTGGCCAACATGGTGAAACCTCATCTCTACTAAAAATACATAAATTTGCTGGGTGTGGTGGTGGGCACCTGTAATCCCAGATACTCAGGAGGCTGAGGCAGGAGAATCGCTTGAACCCAGGAGACGGAGGTTGCAGTGAGCCGAGATTGCGCCATTGTGCTCCAGCCTGGGTGAGAAGAGTGAAACTCAATTAAAAAAAAAAATTCCTGGTAGGAAACTCATTGACCTAACCATGGTCAAATGCCCACTCAGAACTGAGCAATTCTGGCCATGGGGCAGGTTCATTATGTTCTAACGTGGTCATCTCCTCTCAACCCCTGTGAATAGGGACAGGGTGATTTGGCCAATTTGCAAAAGAATTACTGGGGAGACAATAGTACAGGAAACCAATACAGGAGCAAGAGCCAGATAATAAAAAGAATCTAGATGTTATCCCTAGGCCGAAGGGAACCACTGAAAAATTTAAACTGAGGAATAAAATGGCTGTGTTTAAATTTTTCAACTGCAATGTTAAGAGCAAATGGATAGGAAGAGTGATTTGGGAAGTAGAGAGACCTATCAGCAGGCTATTGCAATAGTCCAAGCATGAAATGGTGAGGGTCTAAAGTGAGGTAATGAACAACGGGGATGGCCAGAAGGTGACAAATACAAGAGATATTGAGGAGGTGGAACCAATATAACCATTAACTAGATCCTGGAAGAAAGAGTGAAATATTAAAGGCGATCTTCAAGTTTCCATTCAGAAAACAAGTTTTTAGGTACAGATTATAGCAGTTGTCCTGGACTGCTTGGGTCTGATAAATTGGTGGGTCAGTGAAATCCCCAGATATTTTCATATCCATTTTTAAATCAATCTATCATCTGTCTATCTATCTATCTATCTATCTATCTATCTATCTATCTATCATCTATCATCTATATAATCTATGTATCAATCTATCCATCCACCCACCCTATCATCTATCTATCTATCTATCTATCATCTATCTATCTATCTATCTATCTATCTATCTATCTATCTATCATCATCTATCTAGATCTATCTATCTATCTATCTATCTATCTATCTATCTATCTGTCTATCTATCTATCATGATATGAGGGGGTTGGTTTGGTCTTGGAGAGCAATGAGGAAACAAGGATAGGTAGCAAACAGAATGGTGACCATTCCCTAGCTTGGTCCCAGATGCAAACCTGATTCCCTATAGAAAAAGCAGCTGCAAGCAGAAGTTCAAAGTCAGAAATGAGGTATATCTAGGTGACATTATGAGACCCAGGGTTGGGGTATGGAGAATTTGCTCCATTGCTTTGAGGCTATAGAAGTGACAATAGCCCAATGAGGACTAAGGGACATCCTTTGGCATCTCCAAGATCTCCTCTTTCTGCACCCACTAAGCAGCCTTCCAGAGAGCACCACCAACAGCAGCAGCAGGAGTGAGGCCTCAGCTCTAGGGTACTACATTGGGTGCAGTCATAGAGTAAAGCATTGCTGGCTTCTATACTTAGATTCCAGCATTATCCAGAGTAACTTTGCTTTCTTCCATATTAAGATTTCAATGGGAACAAAGGGTTCCATTGAAATAGTATCCTATATGAACACACACTTCTTAAAAGAAGACATTTATGCAGCCAACAGACACATGAAAAAATGCTCATCATCACTGGCCATCAGAGAAATGCAAATCAAAACCACAATGAGATACCACCTCTCACCACTTAGAAGGGCGATCATTAAAAAGTCAGGAAACAACAGGTGCTAGAGAGGATGTGGAGAAATAGGAACGCTTTTACACTGTTGGTGGGACTGTAAACTAGTTCATCCATTGTGGAAGACAGTGTGGTGATTCCTCAAGGATCTACAACTAGAAATACCATTTGACCCAGCCATCCCATTACTGGGCATATATCCAAAGGATTATAAATCATGCTGCTATAAAGACACATGCACACATATGTTTATTGCGGCACTATTCACAATAGCAAAGACTTGGAACCAACCCAAATGTCCATCAATGATAGACTGGATTAAGAAAATGTGGCACATATACACCATGGAATACTATGCAGCCATAAAAAAGGATGAGTTCATGTCCTTTGTAGGGACATGGATGAAGCTGGAAACCATCATTCTGAGCAAACTATCACAAGGACAGAAAACCAAACACCACATGTTCTCACTCATAGGTGGGAATTGAACAATGAGAACACTTGGACACAGGGTGGGGAACATCACACCCTGGGGCCTGTCGTGGGGTGGGGGGAGGTGGGAGGGATAGCATTAGGAGATATACCTAATGTAAATGACATGTTAACGGGTGCAGCACACCAACATGGCACATGTATACATATGTGACAAACCTGCAGGTTGTGCACATGTACCCTAGAACTTAAAGTATAAAAAAAAAAAAAAGGAAAGAAACAGTATCTTATTTTCTTATGGTGCAGGAAAAATTGGAATTCAGGACATCAACTTACAAGAAATTGATACTGTTTAAGGGAGAAGTTAATGAGGGCCTAAAGTAGGTGGTGGCAGTAGACATGGCAAGGTGGGAGCTTTATGAAAGACAACAAAGAGGTGGGCTCTTAAGGGCTTGCAAGTTGCGTGAGGGGGCCAAATGAAGAGTGAGGAGCAATGATGATTTCTAATTTGGAGCCTTGGCAAAGGAAAATGGCATTTCTGTTAAAAAAATTAGAGGAGTCAGCAAGACGACATGGATTGGTTTGGAATTCAATGAGTCTAAGACACATACAGATCTTTATCTGAGGAGGAAAAAAATAATAAAACATATATGTATTAGATCCTGGAACAGGTAAGGCCAAGATACTAGAAGTAGTCTCTTATCATGACATCTTTTGAAGTATCTGTGAGCATAACGATTATAGGGCCAGGGCAAATGATAACTGCTATTGGATAATATGTTTGGGACTAGAACTGGAGACTTCCCACTTTGGGGAAAAATGTTTAGGACTAGATGGATTAGTGTTATTTCCAGTGACGGCTCCACCTAGCATCTGTCTATTCATCCATCCATCTACCCACCCATTCATTTATCCACCTATCATCAACCCATTCATCCATCTATCCAACCAATAAAATAACCATTATTTATTGAGCACCTCATATTTTCTTGACTCTGCACTTTTAGAGAGCCAAAGAACGAAGTACAACTTAATTTCTGGATTAGGGGAATATAGCCAATAAATCATGAAATCTTCAAAAGGAACATTTGGCATCAACTTGTCAGTACTTTTGCTCGTATAACAGGTCAGAATAACTAGGAAGTCTTTTTGCAGACCAATCATCTAGTTAATGCTTTGTCTTAGCTAAATGGCAAATAGGTTAATTCCAATAAAATGTCTAAAAGTCTTCTTAGCAATTAGTATTGGGATTATTTACATTTAAAATATTCATTTGAAATTTAATTTCCTTACCATTTTCTGTTTTGATCACATGGCCACCCTTGACATCTGTCTTTCACAGTGGTCTACACTTTATGCTCAGAGAATGCAAATTCATTTTAATACCAGTTTTAGCCACATATAAAGATGAATCTGTCTTCCAGAGTGTATATAATACATTGCTGTTTTCTCTGACATTTCCCCCCATGCTTCAACAAGAACCACTAAGAGTTGATTGTACTTCAATACCTTGGACAATATAAGCTTGGCAGGACAGTTTTGTGGACTTCTCAGCCTATAATTCTCCAAAGAGGAGATTTCATTTTTCATCTCAGTCTCCAGGGCTCCAAAACTTACTTTCGTTAATCATTAAGAGCAAAATTGTCAAACAGATGACAGTTTGGGTAAGTATACTGGTAAAGATCTTTAATTACTTAAAAAATTGAAATCATTTACTAGGACTTTTTTTTAAAAAATAAGTAAACAAAAAGATAGCCTACCTCAAACTGGCTTAAACAATGCAGGGGGTTCATTGACTTACTCTACTGGAAGGATAATGAGTAATGTGGAATTCAGGGTTGGTGTGCTCCAAACAGATCAATGAGGTCATTAAGGACCTGTTTTACTTTATTTTTGCTTTTTGTACATTGGTACCATCTTTATCTTCAGGCCAGTTTTCTTTAGAGTGGCAACATGGCTAACGCTCTGCATTTATTACCGTCAAACCACTCCTAGAGTGAGAAGGTTGGTTTCGGTAGCTCTCTCTGACAAAGTTAGAGACTTACTTCCTCAGAAACCCTCGAAAATCTTCCCTCAGGAGTCAGATAAGGAAATGCCATATGTTGATTGGCACAGACTTTACTTATTGCAAATCAGTCATTATGGCAGGAGGACAAGAATCCAATCTCTGATTGGTTCAACCTTGCATCTGGGTGGGGTCAATCTCCATTTAATCACATGACTACTACACAATCGAGGAACGATAGAAGGATTGCTGGGGCTTCAACTCTAATTTCTACTATAGTAAGGCTTTAAAATTTTTCAGTATTAAACCAACCAGCATGAGTGCCTTCTATAAGCAATGAGCCCTGCTAAGTTTTTGGCAATTGACTGCAAAAATCATTATGTTGACCTTTATGGTTACTAAAATAACAAAGCACTGATCTGAAAGCTTAGAGTGACAGGCTGTCCTGTAGCTTTTGTGGGGTGATTGTGGAGAGTGGCTTGTTATAAGACTCATGGCAGGTACCTAGAATTTGAACAATGCAAATGACTGAGTTCCAAGGCACGTAAGTAGGAACATGTTATTTGCATTAAAAATAGGAGTGATTGAGAAGTTTCTTTCCTCCCTTCCTTCCATATGTGTGTCTGATCACAGTTGTTTGGGGAAAATTACGTCCACTAGACCTGTTGGGCTGTGGTACAACTCCAGTTAATATTTGACCATTGGCTTCCTGTTGCCCAGAAGACTATTAGTGAGGAATAAACCACAATATAAGTTGTCTCCCTTTTTCTCTTTCCAACATTTGGGTCTCTGCCCTTTTAAAGAGATGCCTTTCTGCCTATACATTTGGAGGATATGTCCACTGCTTGTCCCAAAGGGAGCAAGTGGGAAAAAATCCTTTGATGGTAGTTGGGCCTTGTCTACTTTTCTTTTTTTTTTTTTTTTTTTTTTTTTTGAGACGGAGTCTTGCACTGTCACCCAGGCTGGAGTGCAGTGGCGCAATCTCGGCTCACTACAAGCTCCGCCTCCTGGTCTCCTGGTTCACGCCATTCTCCTGCCTCAGCCTCCCGAGTAGCTGGGACTATAGGCGCCCGCCACCACGCCCGGCTAATTTTTTGTATTTTTAGTAGAGATGGGGTTTCACCACGTTAGCCAGGATGGTCTTGATCTCCTGACCTCATGATCCACCCGCCTTGGTCCCCCAAAGTGTTGGGATTACAGGCGTGAGCCACCGCGCGCCCGGCCCTTGTCTACTTTTCAAAGTGGTTGAAGGAGAAGGTGCAGGTGACTGAGTCTCCCAATCATTCTGCCTAGTTTCATGGCTGCTTGAGCATATACCTAGCTGTCCATCTTAGAGGTTATCCAGGATTGCAGGCGAGGCAGATGAGAAAATTAGGAATGGAAATTGAAAAGAACTTTGGTGTGTGGAATCAACATGTATCAGATTGATGCAACTCCAAGTAGAGAGAAGGGAGGCCTCTTGTCCCAAGGACAAAACTGGTCTGTTTGCAACTTTAACCCCAGTTTCCCATCTCACATCCTTTCCCCTTCAGAACTTGGATGGATTGAAGAATCTTGTTGGCATATCGATTCTCTGAGCACCTGTGTCCACCAGACTGTCCTTTATGGCTATTTCCTTATCTCCTGGCTTTGGTTGGCTGGTGTCTCTGTGGTAATGGAGAGTGGGGAGGGGACATGGTAGCATTTCAATCCATTTGTCATACCAGTTGCCACTTTTATTTTT